>NW_023654131.1:17500-27500 GCF_015228065.2 Penaeus monodon
TTTCGCATTTGTGTCTTTTTATATGTCTTGTGTTTGTGTGCATGTGTCATATATATATATATATATATATATATATATAATATATATATATAATATATATATATATATATATATATATGTATGTATGTATGTATGTATGTATGTATGTATGTATGTATGTATGTATGTATGTATGTATGTATGTATGTATGCGTACCTATATGTCTGTATTTTACCTCCACCTAAGTCAATTTTCATGTAAACACAGTTAGCATAACCTTTAGCATTGATTTTCTAAGCCGATTACCATCATGAAAAGGTAATGATACTCTGACTTTCTCTACACATGGACATCTCTGCTATACCCAATATTGGTTTGGAAAAGAGGAATGCTTTGTAACTCCACATACCCATTTAGTTAAAGAGCAACGTAAATCTATCACTCTTGCATCAATATGGTAATCTATAATGGGGTTTGTACTTGACATGAAATACACAAGCGAAAGTGCTGTAGCGTGTGTTCGGGAATAGAAGAAAATCGTAAACTTTTTTTTTTTTTTTAATCAAATTCCGTTATATAAATTTAGTTTTGGTAAATCTCATTGTCATTATAAAAAAAAATGTTATCGGTATGAATAGTAAGAGAACCCTCTTTAAATTTTAATTTCATTTTAACCTTAGTCTATATACATACACTATTAATTTAATATAATTAATATATATATATATAATATATTTATAATATATTAATATATATAAATATATGTAAAAAAATATTTTATAGTACATATATACTTACACACACACAACCTAAGAACCACACACACACACACATATATATATAACAAAACAAGTGTGCGTCGTGTGTGCATTGGTCTGTGTATGGGGGAAAAAAACTGATAGAATCTCCCATTGGAAAAATGCAATAACTTTAGTGTGCAGCGGAAAGCGTGAGGGCGAGGGGATTGCTTTTTTGCGATCGGTTTTTTCATCGGGCGATCGATCGGTCATATTTTTATAGACAGATAAAAGGTAAATAAGTAGAATAAAATAAATATATATAATATATTTTAAAAAAATTTATATATTATAATATAATAATATATAAAAATAAAATATATATATTATATATATAAAAATATATACAACATCATACATAATACATATACATCATACATATACATACATATAATATATATATATATATTATATATTATATAAATACTTATATTATATATAATATATATATAATTAATATATAATATATTTATATGTGTGTGTGTGTGGTGTGTGTTGTGGGTGTGTTGTGTGTGGGGTGGTTTGTGTGTTGTGTGTGTGTGTGTGTGGTGTGGTGTGGGGTGGTGTGTTGTGTGGTTTTTGTGGTGTGTGTGTGTGTGTGTGTGTGTTTTGTGTGTGTGTGTGTGTTTGTGTGGGTGTGGGGAGAGTGTGTTGTGTGGTGTTGTGTGTTGTGGTGTGGTGTGGGGTTGTGTGTGTTTTGTTTTTGGTGTGTGTGTGTGTGAGAGAATTACACCCAAACACAGACAATATGTAAATATATATATATATATATATACATTAAGAAGAAAAAAAAAAATTAAAAAAAGGAAAAAAAAAAAGGAATTTTAAAAAAAAAAAAAAAAAAAAAAAGAAAGAAAAAAAGAGAGAAGAGGAAGAAAAGAAGAGAGAGGAGAGAGAGAGAGAGAGGAGGAGAGAGAGAGAGAAGAGAGAGAAGGGGAAAAGGAGAGAGAGAGAGGGAGAGGAGAGGAGAGAGAGAAGAGGAAAAGAGAGAGAGAGAGAGAGAGAGAGAGAAAAGAGAGAGAAGAAGAGAGAGAGGAAGGAAAAGAGAAGAAAGAGAGAGAGAAGAAAAAAGGAAAGAGAAAGAGGGGAGAAGAAAGGGGAAAGAAAGAAAAAGAAAAGAGGAGAAAGAGAGAGAGAGAGAGAAATATGAAAAGTAAAATGGTGGTTGGGAACATTACACTTTTTAAAATTTGCTAAAAATTTAAACCTCGCACGCCATTCAAGAAGAGTTCATGAATCACAATTTATTTTCTTTCACGTGTTTAGAAAAGGGGATATACGCTACTGTGATTGTGAATTCTCTTGTATGAAGTTCCAATTAATCTTGAAAGAGGATTATACAGGCTAGACCCGCGGGACTGCCCAATTACACTGATTTCAAAATGAAATGAAGTATTATTAAGGAAAAAAGCCAAAAAAAAAATTTTTTTTTATAATTATAATATAATTTTATATTATTTATAATATATATATATATATATATATATATATATATATAATATATTATAAAAAATATATATATATATATATAAAATATTATTTTAATTATTATATATAAATAAATTATTTTTAATATAAATACATATATTTTAAATTATATATATTATATAATATATATATATATATATTATATATATAAAAAATTAATAGATATATAAATATAACAATATATATATTTATATAATATATATATAAATACATGTATTATAATATAAATAATATATATATAATATAAATACTATATATATTATATTATAAAATACCATATATATAATTTATTTAAATCATATATATATATTATATATTATATATATAAAATATTAATAATAATATATATATATATATATATATATATATATAAATACCACAACAACAACACAAATATTATATATATATATATATATATATATATATATATATATTTTTATATATATATATTATATATATTTTGTGTGGGTGTGTGTGTGTGTGGTGTGTGTGTGTGTGTGGTGTGTGTGTTTGTGTGTGTGTGTGTGTGTGGTGTGTTGTGTGGTGTGTGGTGTATTGTGTGTAATAAAATATATAAATATATAATAATAATATATATATATATATATATTTTATATATATATATATATATATATATATATATATAATATATTACACACACACACACACACACACCACACACCACAATAATAAATATATTTTTAAAAAAATTATAATATATATAAATATAAATATATAATATATATATATATATATATAATATAAATATAATTAAAATATATATATTATATATATATAATTATATTAATATTTATATATATTATATAATATATGGGTGTGTGTGTGGGGTGGGTGTGTGGTGTGGTGTGTGTGTGTGTGTGTGTCTATATATATATATTTTATATATATAATATTATATTTAATTAAAATTTATATTATATATATTATATTATAAGAAACACAACACAAACACACACAACACACACACACACATTATATATTATATATATATATATATATATATTTTAATATTATTAGTTTTAAATTTTTTTATTTATATTAATATGTGTGTGTGTGTGTGTGTGGTGTGGTGGTGTGTGTTTGGTTGTGTGTGTTATTATATATTATATTTTATTATTTATATATATATATATAATATTATAATATTATTATTATTTTATATTATATATATTATATATCTATATATTATATATAAAAAAATTTAAAATATATTATTAATTTTTATTTTATTATATATATCTTATATATAATTAATTTTTTACCACTTTCTTTTTTCTTTTTCTCGCATGCTCCTGCCTCCCCCCTTTTTTTTCCTTCCCTTCTTCCATCTTTCTCTTTTTTCCTTTTTTCGCCTTCTCTCCTCTTTCCCTGTTCCATCTTTCTCCCTTTCTCCATCCTTTCGCGCTCTGTCTTCTCCCCTTCTCTTGTCTCCCCTTTTCTTTTCTCGTCTTTTTTTCCTTCTCCCCTCTCCTTCCTCCCTTTCCTCTTTTCCCCTTTCTTCTTTCCTCTTCTATCGCCTTCCTTCATTTTTTTTCCCCTTTTCTCTTTCTTTCCTCCCCCCGTCTCTCTCTTCTTCTCTCTCTCTCTCTCTCTCTCTCTCTTCTCTCTCTTTCCCCAAATTCCCCTTTTTTTTTCCCTTTGTGTATTTTTCTTTCTTCTTCTAATTTTTGTTTGTTCCCTCATTCTGTGTCTAAAATTTGCCCTTCCCCAAAAACGTTCTTCATTTCCTCAGTTTCTAAATTTTTTCCCTTTTTTTTTTAATTTTTTTTTTTTTTTCCCTTTTTTCCTTTTTCCTTTTGGGAAAGAATAGGCAGACAGGTAGAAGATAATAGATATATAGTGATAATTAAACAAAGACAGAAGTAGATATATATGATAGATTTAACAAAAGACAGATAGATAGAATATAGTATAATTAATCGGGATAGATTAAAAAAAAAAAAAAAAAAAAAAAAGGGCGCTCATCTACATAATAATCAGAAGTAGACAGAAAACAGTAAATAAAAGATAGATAGTGATACAAATAGGAGATAATCGATAGACAGATAGATAGATATCATGCAGATAGATAGATAGACATATAGAAAACAGACAAAAAAAAAAATAAAAGACAAATGAACAAAAACAAAAAAAAAAAAAAAAATCCGGAGAATCTTTCCGAAAAATCCAGTAAAATAAAAAAATAAAAAAGATAAAAAAACAAAAACTAAATAAATAACAAATAAAAAAATAAATAGATAAAAATAAATAATAAAAAAAAAAAAAACTAAATAAATAATAATAAAAAAATAAGCCGTTAAATAGATAAAAAAATAAAATAAAAAATTGACAAATAAATAAACAAATAAAAAATTAAATAAACATAGTAGATAGATAAATAAAAAAAGATAAATAAAAAAATAAAAAAAAAATAAACAGAAAATAGATAGATAGAAAAGATAAATAAATAAGTAAATAAAAAAAAAATAAAGAGATAGAAGTATAAATAAAGAGTAGACAGATAAATAAAAAGATAAAAAATAAATAAATAAATGAACAAAAAGATAGATAAAAAAAAGATAAATAGATAGATAAATGAAATAAAACGATGCTTTTCCCTTTAAGCACTGACTTGACATCTCTTTCTCTGTCCTTTTTTCTTGTCTTTTTCGTTTCTTTTACGTCCCCTTTTTTTTTGTTCTTGTGTGTTTTTCTTTCTTTTTCTTTTTCTTTTTTTCTTCTTCTTTTTTTTTTTTGTTTTTTTTTTTTTTTTTTTTTTCTTAGTTCTTTTGATTATTTTTTTTTTTTCTCTTGTTTTTTTACCCTTTTTTTTTGGGGGGGGGGGGGGTTTGGTTTTTTTTCTTTCTTTTCTTTTTTTTTTTCCTTTTCCTTTTCTTTCTTTTCTTTATTTACTTCCTCGCCATAAAAGGTGTCCCCTTTCGGCCTATAGTTTTATCCCTCATTCTCTTTCTCTCTCTCTCTCTCTCCCCTCTCTTCTCTCTCTCTCTTTTCTCTATCTCTTCTCTCTCTTCCCCCCCCTCTCCTCTCTCTCTCTCTCTCTCTTTTCTTCTCTCTCTCCTCCTCTCTCTCTCTCTCTCTCTCTCTTCTGTTCTCTCTCTCTACTTCTCTCTCTTTCATTCTCTCTCTCTCTCTCTCCTCCTTTTTTTCCCCTTTTTTTCACCTCTTTCCTTTTTCCTCAGTTCTTCTCTATTCCCCCCTCTCTCACACCCTTCCCTTTCCTATTTCTTTTTCATCTTCATTTATTTCTTCCCCGTTGCCCCCTTTATTTTCTTTCCTTCTCCTCTTTTCATCCTGATTTTCTCGTCTTCTTCTTATATATTAATCCTCTTCCTCTCTCCCCTCTTTTTCCTTTTCTCCTCTCTCTCTTTTCCCCTTTTACACGCTACCCCGACAAATCCTCCCCCTCATATTTTTGAAAAAATTCTTGTTGCCGAAAAAGTCTCCTCCTCCCTCCCTCCCTCCACCCTCCCCCCCTCCCCCCTGCCCCCATCCACCCCTTTTTCTCCCTTTCCTTTTCCCCATCCTTCCCCCCTCCTTCCTCCCCTCCCCCCCCCTCTTCTTTTTCTCCATTTTCCTTTCCTACCCCTTCCAATTACATTATCTTTTTTCTCTTCCTTTCCTCCCTCCCCCTTTTCCCTTTTCCCCTTTCCCCCCCCTCCCATTTCTCCCCCCTTCAAAAAAAATTCATCTGTCCGCCTGATATTTTCCCTCTTCCCCCTCCTCTACCCCCCCTCTATCTATCTCCCTCCCTCCCTTCTCCCCCCCCCTCTTTCCCTCTCTTCTTCCCTTTCCCTCCATCCCCCTTTCACTCCCTTCCTCCCTTTCTTCTCCCCCCCTCTCTCATACCTTTTTCCTCTTTTCCCTCCCCCCACTCCCCCCCCCCCCCCCTTTAAAAGAATAAAATCCCCTGTTTTCTTTCATTTTTTCCCTCCCTCCCTTATCTCCAACCCCTTTCCCCATCTATCCCCCCTCCCTTTATCCCCCTTCCCCCCTCCTAACCCCCCTTTTCCCCCTTTTCCTCCATTCCTCCCCCTTTCACTCCCTTTTTTCCCCTCCCTCTCTTCCCCTCCCTATACCTTTTCCCCCCCTTTCCCACCTTTTTCCCCCACGATCTCCCCCAAAAAGTTCCCCGTCCACTTGCATGTTTACGAGTCTCCTTCTCATGAGGTGATTATTCAAGTTTAAAGACTTCGCGAATTTAAGTGTTACCTAGCTCTCTCCTGCCTCCTCTTTGGACTCTGAGCGAAGCGGCGTAGCGAAGGATAGAGAAAGGTAATTAAGGAGAGAATGATAACGATGGAGAGGGATAGGGGAAGGGGAAGGGAAAAATTAGTTATCCTACCTCTCTCTTGTCTCCTCTTCGACATCTGAGCGAAATGGTATTATGAAGAAGGTTTAAAGAAAGAGAAATTTAAATGAGGTAATGATGATAACGAAAGGGGGAAGTGACAGGGAAAGGGAGACATCGCGGAATGAAGTATGATCCTGACTCTCTTTTCCCTCGTCTTCGACCTCTGAGATGGGGTAAGGGAAAAAAAGGAAAGAGACAAGGGAAAATAGGAAAAGGTGGAAGAGGCAGAGAAATGGGAGAGGGGGAAGGGAGGGAGACCCAGAATTAAGTGTTATTTTGGGGCTCTATCTTATCTCAACTCGAAGGACAGAGAAAGGGTAATTGATAAAGATAATAATCAATAATAAAAAGGGGAAATGTAATGTGAAAGGGAGAAATTGGTCTGAGTGAAGCGGTATCATGAATAGGGACAGAGAAAGGGTAATTCATGATGTAATGATAATAATGCTATTAATAATGAAAGGGGAAAGGGACAGGGGGAGCAAAGGAGAAAGGAAAGAGTGAACAATAACTTTGCTTTCTTCTGCCTCCTCTTTGACCTCAGAGCGAAGCGGTATTGTGAAGAAGGATAAAGAAAGGTAATTAATGAGAGAAGAGGATGATGGAAGGGGATAGGGGAAGGGGGAAGGAGAAGGGAAAAGGGTAACGGGTTTATCTGGCTCTCCCTTGCCTCCTCTTCGCCTCTGAGCGAAGGGGACATGAAGAGGGAGAGAGATATAGGGTGGGGAAAGATGGAAGGGAACTGTAGAGGGAAAAGGAAAGGAGGAAATGTGGAAAGGAAAGGGGGAGGGGGAAAGGAGGTAGACAGATAAAAGAGGAAAAGCGGGGGGGAGGAGGATTACGGGAAAGGGGAGGGGAAGGTTAGGGAGAGGGGAGGGGAGTGGGCCCGGGGAGGAAGAGGATAAAGAGAAAGCCAGGAGGAAGAGAAAGGCAAAGAGGAAACCAAGGGAGGAAGAGAAAAGGACAAAGAGAAAGGGCCCGGAGGAGGAAGGGGAAAGGGGTAAAGGAAAGCCAGGAGGAGGAAGAGGGAAAAGGGGAAAAAAAGGAAAGCCAGGAGGAGAAAAGAAAGGTAAAGAGAAAGCCAGGAGGAGGAAAGAAAGGGATAAAGAGAAAGCCAGGAGGAAGAGAAAGGATAAAGAGAAAGCCAGGAGGAGGAAGAGAAAGGGATAAAGAGAAAGCCAGGAGGAGGAAGAGAAAGGGAAAAGAGAAAGCCAGGAGGAGGAAGAGAAAGGGAAAAGAGAAAGCCAGGAGAAGGAGAAAGGGAAAAGAGAAAGCCAGGAGGAGGAAGAGAAGGACAAGAGAAAGCCCGGAGGAGAAGAAAGGTAAAGAGAAGCCGAGGAGAAGAGAAGGACAAAGAGAAAGCCAGGAGGAGGAGAAAGGGAAAAGAGAAAGCCAGGAGAAGGAGAAAGGGAAAAGAGAAAACAGGGGGAGAGAAAAGGGAAAAGAAAAAGCAAGGAAGAAGAGAAAGGGACAAAGAGAAAGCCAGGAGGAGGAGAAAGGGAAAAGAGAAAGCCAGGAGAAGGAAGAAAGGGAAAAGAGAAAGCCAGGAGGAGGAAGAAAAGGAAAAAGAAAGCCAGGAGGGGGAAGAGAAAGGACAAAGGAAGCCAGGAGGAGGAAGAGAAAGGAAAAAAGAAAGCCAGGAGGGGATAAAGGATTAAAGAGTAAAGCCAGGGACAGAAGAGATAGGAAGTAAAAGGGGGGGAAAAGGAGGGAGGGGGAAAGGGAAACCCGTGTTTTTCTATTTTTTTCCCCGGGAAAATTTTGCATCCTGATCCCCCCGTCCCCTTTTTTACCCTTTTGAAGGAGGGGCCTGAAAAAAAAATAAAAAAAGAGAAAAAAATAAAAAAAAAGGACATGATTTTTCCCTGGATCCCGGGGAAAAGTCGTAAAACTTAAAACAGCTTTTTTTGCATTTTTGTACCTCAAAAGGGTTTTTTTTGGCAGAAAAACAATACAGTGGTCGTGGGAAGGGGCACTGGGGGTAACTTGTTTTTCTACCCCACAGCCCAAAAGAAAGGGGAAAAAATGTATATGGTGCTTGTATATATGGGTTGTTGTTGTTTTTTGTTGTTTTTTTGTTGTTTTTTTTTGTTGTTTTTTTTTCGTTTTTTTTTTTTTGTTGTGTTTTTGTTGTGTTTTTTGTTGTTTTTGGGCATTGCTTTTGTTTTTCCACCCCTAGGTAAAGAAATGTAGGAAAAATTATTTTTATTATATAATATATAAAATATATATATAGATATTTTAAATAATATATATATATAAAATAAAAAAAAAATTAAATTTTTTTTAAAATGTATTGTATTGTTTTATGTTTGTGTGTGTATGTATAATATTATATTAATATTTTTAATATATATATATTATTATATATATAAAAATATTTTATTATATATATAAAATTATATATATATATACATTTTTAAATTTGGTAAGGCTATATGAATTCCCCAAAATTTTGGGTTACTTTTTTTATTATGGGCTTTGTTATTATCATTATTACTATTTTATTATTTTAGACTATTATCATTGTTTTATTATTATTATTATCTTTATTATTTTTTTGGGCTATAGTTTTTGTTTTATTATTATTATTATCATTATTATTATTTTTGTCACTTTATTATCATTTCATTTTATCTATCAGCATTATCATTATGTTTTTTTCTTTATTCCCTGTTTTTAATTTAATTTTACTATTATCATTATAATAAACCATAACTGTTTTTCTTTAAATCATCAAATCATCATAACTGCCATTTTATTATCATTAACCCCAATCGACATCATATTTATCACACTTTTTCCCAATTGCCCAAATCTTTAAAATAAATGAATTTTTCTCTCTCTCTCCCCTCTTTTCTTTTCTCTCTCTCTATTTTATATATATAATATATATTATATATATTAATATATAAAAATATATATATATATATATATTATATGTATATATATATATATAAGTGTGTGTGTGTATGTATATATAATATATTATAATATATATATTTTATATATATATATATAATAAATTATAATATAATATATATTTTATAATTTATATATTTTTAAAGTTTATGATGAATTTAAAATAAAATTTTTTTTTTTTCTTTTTTTTTTTCCCTTTTTTTTTTTACCCAGGATAGGAAAGCCCCCCCATCCTGAAACTTAAAACTTTTTCCCCATCCAGGCTTGTGGTTCCACCCCATGTTTTAATCTTTTTTTCTATTTTATTATTTTTTTTTGGGAAGCCAAAAAAAAAACCCCCCCCCCCCCCCCTACCTCTTTCCCCCCCTCTCTCTATCCCTGTAATCATCTTTTTTCCCGCATCTCATCTTATTACTCTGTGGTAAATTTTTCTACAATAGA
>NW_023654134.1:0-4697 GCF_015228065.2 Penaeus monodon
GCACAGCAATGAGGCATCGAAGCAAGCATCGCTTTCAGTCCAAGGCCATGATACGCTACTTCAACTGGTCGTCACCTGGGAACCTACCGGCAGGCGTATACAGCATAAGGACATGAAGCCAAAGCATGCTTCAGTCTCAGCATGATACCCCATCATGCACCTCGATACGCAGCTGAAGCGACTGGAGATGCTATGGCTACACCTGGAGGTGGTGACCATCGCTGCGGCCCGACCAGTAGTAGGTGTAACCACCCACACTGATCGTGCCGCTACCAGGTCTTCTCACCTCTGAGAGGGCAGCCACCTCAACTCTCAGTCGCTTCAATTCCCGCATAGCAGAGGTAAAACCGCTCATCCTGCCGCAAGGACCGGATGTTCCAAGCGCCTACCCGGAAAGCACGCCTGAGGTTAAGCCTCGGGTGGTCACTCCGGGTGCACGCCACCTCTGCCGCCCCCACCAACACAGCCCCAGATAAAGGGGGTCGGCAGGCTGTGGGACCGCCTATCCACCTGTGGGGTTCCCGAGGGCTTTCCCCCACAAGCTTCATGGTGGATTAGCCCGCCGGGGCGCAGGCGGGACGAGTAACTCTCGTTCCAATCCTGCACCCCGACATTTGCCCTCCCAGCGGGACCCACAGCCCGCCTTACTTGCTGGGTGGGAGGGACAACACCCCTCCCCCAGCATTTCCATTTATCCGAGACGTTGCCAGAGGGTCTTTCTGGGGGGAGGAGGACTGGCAAGGCCCACCTCCCCCGAGCCGCCCCATTACCCCAGGGTAGCTAGGGGGCAGGAGTTGGTTCGAAGCCAGAGCGTGTCCACACGCCGGTGGGCCATAACTCCGTACCTCTGGGGCCTCCTGCTGCTCCGAGATCCCCCACAGATTTAGCCTGGGACCGCAAGGTACCCAGTTACCCATGGGTGGCCACGAGGAGGCACTGCAGAAGTCTTAATGATGGAGAGGCTGTGACCTGGCAGGGGAGACTTATGCGGAAGCTGCTCCCTTTTTTTGCACTGGGCTAGCCAGGGGTGGAAGCTGCAAGCGAGAAGGCATGCAAGCACTTAACACTATCTAGGCTACCACACCATCGCTTCACATCACCATGCACGTGAAGCAACCACCCATACACACACACGTATACACACATACAAACACACACACGCGCACACACATGTATTATGTATAATATAATATATATATATATAATATATTATATATATATATATATTATATAATATATATATATATATATATATATTTTGAATATATTTAATTAATTATATATATAATATTTTATTTTTAATTTTTATATATATTAAATAATTATAATATATATATATATATATATAATATATATAAAAATAATATATATATTATAAAATAATATATATATAATTTTAATGTATAATATATATATTATATATATATATATATTAAAATATATATTATATATATATATATAATTTTATATAATATATATGTGTGTGTGGGTGTGGTGTTTTGTATATTATATATACATATAGGGGGTGGTGTAAGGGATATATATTTTATATAATTATTATATAATAATAATATATTATATATATATATATTTATAAGTATATAATATATTTCCAATAAATATAATTTTATATATTTTAAAAAATTATATATATATATATTTATTAATATATGTATTAATACATATATGTTTTATATATAATTTTTAATATATATAATAAAATATATATTTTAGTATAAAACCCATATATAAAAAAAAAATATATATATATATATTAATATTATAATATATAAAATTAAAATAATATATTGTTTATTAGTATACTTATAATATGTAGTATGTATGTATCCCAAATATATATTTTATTTTAAATATTTATTTATTTTTTATTTTTTTATATATGTATATATATACACCCACGTATACACCCCACACGTATACCCACATACAAACCCACACATACGCAAAACACATGTATGTATGTTTTACCATAATATATATAAAATTATATATATATATAATATATATAATAATATATATATTATATTTTATATATATATTATAACACGTTACACAAAAAAAAAAAAAACACTAACATCCACACACACACACGTGTGTGTGTGTGTGTGTGTGTGTGGTCTGTAAATATGTATAAAAATTTAAGTATATATATATATTTTATATATTATATATATAATATATATATATAAAAATATATTTATATCCATTAATACATTTTTATATATGTGTTATATTTTATATATTATAATATATATAATAATATATATATTATATATATATATGTGTGTGTTGTTTTATAATATATTTGAAACATTTTTAAAACGTGTATATTTTCTTTTAAGGGTAGGTTCATGTCTGACCCGCCGTGGTAACGGGCATGATACTCAATTGCAGTTTCACGTTGTGATGCTTTTTGGAGTGAGTACGTGGAGGGTCCCAGTTCCTTTCCACCCGGGGAGTGCCGGTGTTACCTTTTTTGGGAATCCCTCTCTTTTTTTTTTCTTTTTATCCCGGGGTTTGGGGCCAGCACTGATTTGGGGGTGGCTTTGGGCCCCCCCCGTGGCTAGGCAGGAAATCCCCCCCCAGGTGAAGTTCCTTGCCCAAGGGAACAACGCGCCCGGGCCGGGGACTCGAACCCTCCCAACCAGATTGCCGTCGTGGGCCCGCCCGAGTCCCACCCCTCCAACCACTCGGCCCCCGCGGGCCCTTTACGATCATGGGTTTCCATGACTTTTCTTGGGAAAATTTTGAGCGGGGGTTTGCCATTGCCTTCCGGCCCGGTGGTTTTTTTTTTTTTTTTTTTTTTTTTTTTTTTTTCTTTTTCTTTCTTTCTTTCTTTTTGAGTCACTATCTCTATTTACCCGGCACTGACTTGGGCTGCCTTGACCACCCAAGGGCTAGGCAGGCCCAAACAGGTGAAGTTCCTTTCCCCCGGGAAAAAAAACGGCCGGCCCGGGGACTCGAACCCTTTAATCAGATTGGGGCCCCGGGGGACAGTCTTGAGTCCGACGCTCTAACCATTTGGCCCCCGCGGCCCCCCCATACGTTTTATAGGGATATTTATATATATCCCTATAAAGTAATGGGACACCACAAAAAACACACACACACACACACACGCACACCCCACACAACACAAATAAAATATATAATATTTTTATATATAAAATATATATATATATATATAAAATGTAAGTTGTGTGTGTGGTGTGTGCGTGTGTGGTGGGTGTGTTTTTGTGTGGGATTACATATATTTAATAACATATACTATATCCCAAATGTGGGGCCGCGGGGGCCGAATGGTTAGAGCGGGCCCAAAGACTGTCCGAGGGCAATCTGAGTTCGAGGGTTCGAGTCACCGGCCGGCGCGTTTTTTCCCTTGGGCAAGGAACTTCACCTCGATTGCCGCCAGCCGCGGGGGTCAAGGCAGCCAAGTCAGGCCGGGTAAAAGAGAAGAGAAAAAAGAAAAAAAGAAAAAAGAAGAAGAAAAAAAAAAAAAAAAAAAAAAAAAAAAAAAAACACCGGGGGAAAGGGCAAGGCAAACCACCGCTCAAATTGAAGAAAAGTCAGGGAAAAAACCCCAGATCGTAAAGGCCCCGGGGGCCGAGGGTTGGAGCGTCGGATGGGGGACTGCACGACGGCAATCTAGTTCGAGGGTTCGAGTCACCGGCCGGCGGTTGTTCCTTTGGGGAAAGGGAAACTTCACCTCGATTTCCGCCTAGCCACTGGGTGGCCCAAGCCAGCCCAAATCAGTGTGGTCCCAACCGGAAAAATAGAGAGAGAATGATCCCAAAAAATAACCCCGGCATCTGTGGAAAGGAAAAGGGGGACCCTACCACGTATCACTCCAAAAAGCATACAAGTGAAAAAATGCAATTTAGATCATGCTGTGACCCCGGCGGGCCAAGACATGAACCTACCCTTAAAAGAAGAATAACACGTATATTGTACAAATTATTATATACACACCACACAAATATTTAAAAATATATATATATAATATTATTATATATATATAATATACACACATATATAAAATGTAATATATGGGGATATATATATATATAATATATTATATATTTTATATATACATATATATATATACATATATATATAAATTACAGACACACACACACACACACACACACACACGTGTGTGTGTGTGTATGTGTGAGTGTTTTTTTTTTTAGTGTGTATACGTGTATATATATATATATATATTTTATATATATATATATAATATATTATATATATATATATATATATATATATGGGATACATACATACATGTGTGTGCGATGTGTTGTTTGTTGTGTGTATATGTGGGTATAGTGTGGATATTAAAACAATATAAATAAATAAAAAATAAATAAAAGAAAAAAGTATAAAAAAACCCCATATATATGTAACAATACAAAAATAATATATATATAAAATTTTTAATATATATTAAAATATATATATATATAGATATATATATATATATTTTATATAATATATAAAAATTTTTATATAAAATAATTTTTTTTTATATATAAATAAATAAATTTTTATATATATTATATAAATATTATATATAAAATATTTTATATAATAATATTATAATAAAAATATATATTATATTATAATTTTATTATAAAATATATATTATATTATATATATTATATATATATATA
>NW_023654135.1:0-4697 GCF_015228065.2 Penaeus monodon
TTCAAAAAAAAAGACCCCCCAAAAAACTAGTGAACCTTGCCATCTAAACTTTTTTAGTATCTCATCTGCGAGACGAAACCTCTGATCATGCCTTTGGGGCTATTGCTTTCCCACCACAGACCCGCAACAATATATATATAGACAGGTAATCATGACAATTTAAAATAGTAGATAATAAATAGATAATAGTAGATAATAGACAATACTAAAAAATAATAGATAATACAGTGTGTGTGTGTGTGTGTGTGTGTGTTTGTGTGTGTATATATTGTGTGTGTGTGTGTGTGTTTGTTTTGTGTGTGTGGTATGCTTTAAACAAGTAACAAAATTTTAATTCTAATTTTCTGTTATCTTGATGTGATCTTTAAAATGAATTGTGTTTGTGTGTGTGTGTGTGTGTGGGGTGTGTGTGTGTGTATGCGCGTGTGGTGTGTTTTGTGTGTGTGTGTGTGTGTGTGTGTCTGTGTGTTGTGTGTGTGTGGGGTGGGTGTGTGTGTGTGTGGTGTGTGGGGTGTGTGTGTGTGTGTTTTGTGTGTGTCTATAAATACATACATATATATAATTATATATATATATATTATATATAATTTTTATATATTATATATTATATATTACGAGTGTGTGTGTTGTGTGTGGTTAGAGATAATCCGAATATTCGCCTTCTCGTTCGCAGCTGCGAATATTCGCCATTCGTTCTCCTATGATAAGTTTTTACGAATATGTGAATCTTCCCCTTAACTAGTAAAAATAAAAGAGGGAAGGGCGAGGGAAGACAGACAGCGAAGCGGCACCGTGTCCCTGCAAGCCCCCGCGGGGCCCCCGTTTTACGGGCATCTCTCACTCACAGTCTGTGCCGTACCGGGAAACAGAGGAAAAGCACTCGTACTCTAGCTACATAAAAAGGGACCTTGCACGTACTTGCCTCTCATACTGTGTGTATTGGTGTGTGTGTGATATATATATACATTTATATATACACACGTGTATACAAAATATATATAATATATATATAATATTATATATATATATATATATATATATATATATATTATATATATATATATATATTATATATACACATATATATATGTATATATATTATATATTTTAATATATATATTATATATATATATTTTATATTATATATATAATATATGTATATGTATATAAAATGTGTTTTGTGTGTCGTGTGCGTATGTGTGTGTGTGTGTGTGTTGGTAGGTGGGTGGGTCTATATATATATATATAAAATATTATTAATTATAATAATTATATAATATATATATATATTATAATGGAAAATCGACATAGTTCCATTACCGTAATGAAAGAAAATAAACAAAGACCCGTCAAACTTTTTTCATTCGCAAACAAATAAATCTCGTTGCTCGGCGATTTTCGGCCCCTAATGATGTTAAATTCGCACATAAAATGACGTTCTCTCTTACTTAATTATTTAACGCATAAATTATGTTTTTTTCGATTCGTCCGTTCGTTTTTTTATTTAAAATGAATAAAGATGCAAAATTTCTTAATTGAGGAGTTCCTTTTAAAAAGACCTTTAATTCGAATAAGATTAAATTATATATATTACACCACATACACCAAACCCACCACGCCCACACACACACATACACACACACACCCACGCCACACGCCATACACACACACACACCCCGCAACACACAACAAACACCAAAACCCACCCGAAAAACCCACATAAACCCCACAAAACAACAAAAACCACACACCACAAACACACACCCCACAACAAACCTAACAAAACACCACACACCCCAACACAACAACACAACAAAAACCCACACACACACAACAAAAACCCACACACACACAAAAACCCAAACCACCAACCCACACCAAAACCACACACACACAAAATTCTTTTTAAAGTCACATCAAGAAAACAAAAATTTAGATTCACTTTTTTGTTAAAACAAACCACCAAAAGAACAAATAAATAAAACCCCATTTCATTTTAACTTTTTTTCTGCGAGGGGGGGTTTTCATTCAATTTTTTTTTCTTTTGCTTTACAAAGGGGGAAATTTTGATAGATATTACGGGTTTTTTGTCCCTTGTATCGGGGGACCAATAAAAATGATAACTAAAGGTATGCTGCAATGGGGGGTGCTATAAAAGTGACGATACGGGTTTAATATTTTGTAAAAATAATAAAAATACTGTTAATTATCGAAATATAACAAAGATTTTTAGGGTGTATATTTTTTATGGATATTTTAGAAGTGACTTTTGGTGAGACGAGCAGACAACGACAGAACGACAAAGGGAAGAAGGGACAAAAGACAGACATCGACACGCTAAGAAGTGAGCGTTTCCAAGTAAACAACAGACACACAAAAAAGGGTTTCCCAATTTCGAAAATAACGCGCCTCGTCAGTACGTCAGAATAAACAATTCTTTTGTCAGGAATAGTTTAAAAAATTAAGAGGGGGGAAGGAAACGAGAGAGAAAGGGGAGAGGGGGAGAGAAGAGGAGAGAGAGAGAGAGGAGAAAGAGAGAAAAGAGGAGAGAGAGAGAGAGAGAGAGAGGAGAGAGAGAAGGAGGGGAGAGAGAGAAAAGAATTAAAGAGGGCATTGAGAGAGAAGAAAAATTGAGAAGAGAGAGAAAAACTGAAAAAAGAGAGAAAGGGGGGAAAAAGGAAAAACAAGAATCAGAAACAAAATATTTCGAAGTACTTCGAGTCTTTTTTTTTGCTTGAGTCTGACCGTAATAAGCCACGCCAAAAAGGGCATTCACATTTCGCATGAAAAATTGCTTCGGGGCATGCATCGCAAATGGGGGTTTCGAATGGGGACGTACCCCTCAAAGTTCTGTTTTCCTTCATGACTTGATTTTTATTATGTAATTTCCAAAAAATGCCTTTTCCCTTCATTGGCGTACACAAGGAAGAGGCACGGGCCGTTTACTTCATGATGGATGTACATGCGAGATATTCATGCGTTTATACAAAAGGGAGCCTTCAGTTAGAAAGGAAAAAAATCACGATACCCCGTCAATAAAAGCCTGTCAAATCAAAAAAAAAAAAAGAAACAAAAAATGGCGTACACACTACCCCCTTATATTGCGTATTTTGTTTTTATACAATATACTATTATATTTTTGGTGTGTGTGGTGTTTGTGTGTGTTGTGTGTGTGTTTGTGTGAATGTATACCACACACTAAAAACATTCGTATTATTGATCGTGTGTGACTACTATATGATATTGTGTGTTGTTTATATTTATATATATATATATAAAATTATATTATATATATTAAATTTTTTTTTTTTTTTTACATAGATTCTGTTTGAGCCGCCGTGGTCCACATGATCGTAATTGTGTTTTTTATGTTGGATCTCTTGGGGGAGACGTGGTAAAGGGTCCCCCAGTTCCTTTCCACGGAAGTGCTGGTGTTCCTTTTGGTAAAACGTTCTCTCTATTTTATCCGGCTTTGACCAGCACTGATTTGGGGTGGCTTGCCCGCCCAGTGGCTAGGTAGGAATCGAGGGGAAGTTCCTTGCCCAAAACGCCCGGGCCGGGGACTCGAAACCATCGAACCTAGATGGCCATCGGACAGCCCTTTTGCGTGTGTGTGTTTTTATATATATTATATATATATAATATATATATAAAATACACAAATATACATTTATAACATATATACACATATAATCATATATATACTTTAGTATATTTTAAAATATAAAAAATGAGGCCGTGGTGGCCCCTTGTTTTTAAACATCACTCAAGACTGTCCTACGGCAATTGAGTTCGAGTCACCGGGCCGCGCGTTTTTTCCCTTTGGGGAAAAAACTTTCACCCCGATTGCCTATTAGCCACGGGTGGGCAAGTCTGCTGGTCCCAAACCCATAAAAAAAAGAGAAAGATTCCTAAAGGGAACAGCGCACTCTCCTAAAAAAAACTGGGGACCCACCAAATACTCACTCCCAAAATCTCACAAAATGAAAAATACAAATTAAATACTGCTGTGACCCCGGCCCTCAAACATGAGTCTATAAAACCGTTTTTTTTTTTAAAGGGAGGTTCATGTTTGAGCCGCCGTGGTCCAGCATGATTCTTATTTTATTTTTTATTTGTGTCTTTGGGGTGGTAGTGGTAGGGCCCCAGTTCCTTTTTCCGGGGGAGTGCCGGTTTTTCCTTTTAGGGACTTTTTTTTCTATTTTTTTCCGGGCTTGGGAGCACCTGGCTTGGGGTGGCTTGGCCCCCCAGTGCTAGGTAGGCAAACGAGGTGGTTCCTTGCCCAAGGGAACAAGCGCCGGTCGTACTCAACCCTCGAACTCAATTGCCGTCGTGCCAGTCTTGAGTCCGACTCTAAACCCCTCGGCCCCCCGGGGTATTCATATAATTACATATAAACTATATAAAACATATATAAATATGTGTTATAGTATATATTTATATATATATATTTTATTTATATTATATTTTCGTGTGTGTGTGTGTGGTGCGGCGTGTGCGGTGTGTGTGTATGGTTGGGGTTGGTGTGTGTTTGTGTTGTGTGTGTGTGTGTGTGTGTGTTGTGGTGTGTGGTGTGTGTGTGTTGTGTGTGTGTTTTCTCATAAGAAAAATGCATCTTTCAAACTGTAATTTAATTTGGGCGGCGGTATCCGGGACGGGAACTATTTTTTTCTTTCGACATAATTTGCCTCGTTCAT
>NW_023654136.1:0-4697 GCF_015228065.2 Penaeus monodon
CAAGGGGGGGACCTTAAAAAACCAAAATTTTACCCCCCCCCCCAAATTGCCCAAAACGAAAAAAAGGGTCCCAAAAAAAACCTTTCAAAATCCCAACTGGGGAATGCGGGGTTTCGCGAATGTTAAAATGCGGGAAGAAAATCAAGCTTTTGAACGTAAAACCCCTTTTATCATCAAAAGGTCCTATGTTAAGTGGACGGCGATTTTGATTTTGTCAAAAAAATCGAGAGCAAGCCCCCTTTGGAAAGACAATAAAACCCCCCAGTTTAAAGGATTTACTTAAGCGAGCAAATTTCATGATCTTGATTTAAAGTCTGTAAGTGAGTAATCTTTAGGGGATTTGAGGACAAAGGAAAGGGAAAAAAAATTCTCGAGAGCTTTGAAAAGACCAAGACGTATGGACTTCATTGTATGACCAAGAAGGATGGGAATGGCGAACGAAAACTAAACGTCTTTTTGAACGTGTTAAAAGTAAACCTTTCCCCAAAGCCAATGCATTGTAATGGTGCCAAAAATTGGGACACCCTCATTAAGATGTTTTGATAAAGACTCGAAAAAATTTGTAGCCGGAAAAGTGCCATCAATGTACTACCCAATTTTCCCAAAATGTGCAACTTGGAGGCCCCATCAGTCGGGATCTGCTGAGTACATCCAAGAAGGGATGAGACTTTAGATATCAAAAACTGAATTAGTTATCCCCAAAGCAAAGGGAAATTTGAAATTTTGACAAAAAAACAAACCCGATACTCATATGCTGAAACAGAAAAACATAAACCCTAGTGCAAGAAAAGTCAGCAACAGCTTGCAGCCAAGATAAAGAAATTTCTGAACTCAAACAAATCGTTTTAAAAGGCAAAAATTAAAAATTCACTTACTAATTGGTCGAAAAGACTGCATAAACCCAGCATAAACAAATAAGGAGGATGATACCCAACCAGTCCGGAGCGCCCTTCCTTTTGGGCGACTCCGCAGGACTAGTCTGGCCGCCCCCCCCCATCGGTTTCTCGAGGAGAAGCAGATCGCAATCTGTCAGTCGTTCCCTCGCCCGGAGGTGCAGGACATGGAGGCTTCTGTCTCCAAACCATCCCGGAGAGGGCCCGGGAAAGGAGGGAGAGGAAGCGCCCTCCAAAGAAAAAAAAAAAATGGTGGGCAAGGCACTTCAAAAACCCCCATAAAACATAAACTATGCGTCGACCATTTTACAATGGGAAATGTCGAAGTCTTAGATTAAAGTAAACGATTAAATTATTAGCCTCGTCCCCATGCTCCGATATATAGTTCCAAGAAAAAAGCACTTAACACACCCCGTCTTGAGAGGGGCGTTTTGCGAGGGAAATACCACCCTGTCGGAAGGATCGTGAGGGGGGGGTGGAGGCGGACGCCATGTACATCCCCCAAAGCCTCCCTTTTTCGAAGGGCTATTTATTTTTTTGGAGTCTGTCGCATGCAAAGTAAAAATTTTAAAGGTACATGTGGCTATATGTTTAGTTTATTGTCCACCGATACAGTGATAACCTTGATAAGCTCTTTGCTCTTCGGAATGTCTGCCAAAAATAATGTAATTTTTGATGATTTTAATGCTCATCTACGTTATGGGGTTCCCTGCGGGTTGATGGTAAGGTGACGAAAGTAATTAAAATTGATTAATTGCTATTTTAAACCCCATAAACCCATGGAGTCCCACGCGGGTGGACGATAATACCGATAATTTTAGCTTTATGACTTATCCTGGGCCTCATCAATAGCAGCAAGTGCCTGGGCACACCATTGACGACTCGTTGGGAAGCGATCATCTTCCATTTTGATTAAAAATTTAGAATACAGTGAGAACACCTCAGCACCTAAAAATTTAAAGTAAAAAGAGAGACTTTCGCTTTCCAAAGGGGGTCAAGCTCAAACTTAGATAAAGAAACAATATTTCAGAATTCGTTTTGAACAGCATTGCTATCCATTCCTAAAACTTTGACAGATAGCTTAAGATAGAGTTCCAGGTGGAACCAGATTGCCCGCAGGCGCTGTGCCGACGCAATAAGGCCCACAGGGTTTTCAAAAAATAACATCACAAAAGAAACTTTTTCAATTTAAAAAAAAGCAAGTAAAAGACAAGCAAAAAAAGATCCGGGGGAGCTTGTTCTTCAATTAAAAGCAATACCCAAAATTCAGAGATTTTTATCCAAATATCAAAAAAATCAAATTAGAAAAAAAAAAAATCTTTTTAACAAACACATTCACGGGGTAACAATTTTAATTTACCTAGAGACATTGCTAATGCATTGCCAGGGAGTTCTCTCATACAAGCAGCTGCAAAATTTCCATCCCCGCCCTTCCTGACCATTAAGGAAACGGTTGGCTGCAACCCCCTTCACTTTGTCACAGGAGAAATTTTATTACAATAAAGATCTTACAAGGAGGAGCTTGTCCGAGCCCCTTTTTTCAAGATAAGTCGACTGTCATATCTGAAAACTTAATAATGATAGAGAATGATGAGAATAAAAAATGATAATTAGTGCACAAACTATAAATTATTATATCAAAATTTTAACTAAATTTTAAAAAAAATTTTAAAAAGGGTTAATGATATTTAATTTGCCATCTCTTATCACAATGGTGCTTCCCATTATACTTTTTAAACGAAGTTTAATAATATGCGCTATAAATTAAATTGTATGCTGAAAAAAAGGGGAAATGCCGCCCCCCCCCCCAAGGTATTGCCCTTTCAGACAAAACCCTTTCCCAAAAAAACGCATTTAAAAAAAAATATTTCTACAAAGTCAAAAATAACTAAATACTACATTTTTATTTCAATTTGAAGGGAAAAAAAAGATCAAATGTTGCATAGTTTCCAAAATCAAAAAAAAATAGCATTGATTATTTATATTCAACCAATCACACATTCGTTTCACACAAAAAGAAGGGTTTTAATATGCTCAATTTATGCAATGCTTCCCCCGTCCCAATCCATATGCCCCGTTTCCAATAAAAAAAGGCCCCTGAAGCTTTATAAAAACAGTGTATAAGGTACAAGTTCCAAAAGAAGTGTTTGGGAAAATGACAGAAAGAAATTTTTCCCGAAATAAAACAATGTGCCCGCATTTTTTTGCACAGCGGGGTGAGTCCTCTTTGTCAGTTCTAGCCAAAACTCCTTCCAACCATCCCTTATCCTCCAATACTTCTGGCACCACTCACTCTGACACACAGTTCCGACCTCATTTCCTAAATGCTAAAAACTGCCTTTGGTGAGTCGGTTCACCAGAACGGAGTAGGAATGAGAGGTCTTTTGAGGAGATCCTCCAAAGTAAGTCTTTGGAGCCATCAGGCAAGGCTCCAGAGGTCTCAGTGGTGACAGCTCCAGCTGCCATCACATCGACAGGAGTCTCTGCAACTAGACTATATCCCCTAACCTAAGGGTCATGGCACTTGCCCATGGAAACTGCCCTTGCCTGGGCAAAAGGAATCCCAAGCCTGTCAAAATACACCTACCAAAGTGTTAGCCTCAACATGACTACTCCAGTTGCCACCACAGCCCCCAGTGGCCTCCGCTGCTATACAGAATGCTCCTGAACAAAGGCTCAGGTCCACCCTAGCCCAGACAAAGAAATCCCGAGCCTTTTCAATGGAAGTCTACAGAAAATAGTTCCATAGTTAAACAACCTCACAAAAGGTACTCACAAAGATGCTGATCCCTAACGGAAGCCGCCTTCCCGCGGTGGGTGGCTTGAGGTCCCAATGATCTGGTGAGCTGGGCTAGAGTGCTACCCATACTGGAGGGTCACCAGTGAGGGATGAGACAAAATGGCTTCCTGGTGCACCAAGGGCCTAAGAGATGGGATGGTGCACCCACCCCCGGGTCATTCCATCTTGGACCAGGGAGAACTCTCCCCTGTGTTTGCCATGCATGGCATCCTGTATACCAGGAGACAGGAGTCTGGAGGTTGAGCGATACTGCACGCTGCACCCTGCCCGCTAGCAACACACCTCTTTGGTCCTTTATTCTGGTTAGACGGGTGGCTTGATCAAGGCCCGGCAAAGTCAATGAGCCTGGTCAAATATGGGTAGGGTCAAGCAGACACTATTCAGTCAGTAGCACATAAGTCCTGCGATGCCACAGTACTGTAAAAGTGGCTGCGTATATTTCCTCATTACCCCTGTGGCTGTTGAGAGATTTTGAGCCCCAACTATAGCTTCCCCTCGTTGGACTCCATGGTGGGTGGGTGGGTGAGGAAATGAAGAATACCAATTTGTATGAATACTACAAATTTACAAAGATCTAGCTCTCTCCCTGACGATCTACGCAATCCCCCGACCATTCCCTCTGGGAAAATCACATGTTGTCACTTTGGAAAACCTTTCCCGTTTCCAAACGGGCTCCCAAACAGGTAAGAAGTGGAAAAGTCCTCCTCAATCCACTAAGGAAATCTTACCTGGTAAATATGAAAGTATTTCATTTGTTAGTAAATGTAGTGAAGGGCTATTGATGGTGTGTCAATCATGGATCTTGATATTTTTGAAGTACATTGAAAAATAGTTGAAGTATGTCAATGTGATCCTCACATCACCCCACAGCGAGATGGTAGCCTGATAGTTAAGGTTTTGTCACCAGACGAGAGTGACCATCTGCTTGCGATATGCGACATTCCTGGGGCTCAAGTTTCATGTTCTCCTCACAAAACCCTCAATCAGTGTAAGGGAATTTTTGA
>NW_023654137.1:0-4696 GCF_015228065.2 Penaeus monodon
ACACTTTTATCCTCATTATTGTCATAATTAATACGATTTTTGTAATTATTATCATTATTACCCTAATAATTGCCAAAATCATCAGAGAAATCGAAAAAACGTCATTTTGGAGTATACTCTCAAAACGCTATATTTCGCTAGATTTTGCCGCTTTTTCGACTTTTGAGAATTATTTTCTTTTACTTTTTTATTATATATGGAGACAATTCCTGTTATTATCATCATTATTATCATGATTATCATCAATATTATCATTATCATCATCATTATCATCATTTTCATCATTATTGCAATTATTATCATCATTATTGCAATTATTATCATTATTATATCAATTATTGCAGTTATAATATATAATTTTGCAACTATACTAATAACAACAACAATAATAATAGAAATAACAATAATAATAACAATAAAAACGATATTATAATAATTATCTATATCATTATTTTAATTAATATGTTATTAAGTAATTATTATTTAAGTATTATTTTTTCATTATACTATAGTAAAAATGATAATAATGATAATAATAACAATGATAATATTAATAATAATAATAATAATAAAAATAATAATAATAATAATAATAATAAAAAATAATATAATAAAAATAAAAATAAAAATAATAATAATAATAATAATAATAATAAAAATAATAATAAATAATAAAAATAATAAAAATAATAGTAATAAATAATAATAATAATAATAATAATATAATAATAATATAATAATGATAATATTGATAATATTAATAATCATAAATGTTATCAAAATTAACTTTATTCTCACTTTTCCTCATTATTGTCATGATTAATACGATTTTGGGAATTATTATCATTATTACCCTAATAATTGCCAAAATCATCAGAGAAATCGAAAAAAACGTCATTTTAGAGAAAACTCCAAAAGGCTATATTTCGCTAGATTTTGCCGCTTTTTCGACTTTTGGGAATTAATTTCTTTTACCTTTTTTATTATATTGGATACAATTCCTGTTATTATCATCATTATTATCATGATTTTCATCAATATATCATTATCATCATCATTATCATCATTATTGCAATTATTATCATCATTTTTGCAATTATTATCATAAATTATTGCAATTATTATCATTATTATTACAAATTTTTGCAGTTATAATATATAATTTTGCAACTATACTAATAACAACAACAATAATAATAGAAATAACAATAATAATAACAATAATAACGATATTATAATAAATTTTCTATATCATTATTTTAATCAATATCGTTATTACAGTAATTACTACTGTTATAATAATTATTTTTGCAATTATTTACTAGTAAAATGATAATAATGATAATAATAACAATAATAATATTAATAACGATATTATAATAATAATATAATAATAATAATAATAATAATGATAATAATAATAATAATAATAATATAAATAATCATTATACTAATATAATAATATAATAATAATAATAATAATAATAATTAATAATAATACTAATATAATTGTAAAATAATAATAATATGAACTCATATATTATAATCATCAAATGTTATCAAATTTCTATTTATTCTCACTTTTATCATCATTATTGTCATGCTTAATACAATTTTGGTAATTATTATCTTTATTACCCTAATTATTGCCAAAATCATCAGAGAAATCGAAAAAAAACTCATTTGGAGTAACTCTCAAAAGGGTATATTTCGCTAGATTTTGCCGCTTTTTCGACTTTTGGGAATTATTTTCTTTTACCTTTTTTATTATATATGGAGACAATTCCTGTTATTATCATCATTATTATCATGATTATCATCAATATTATCATCATCATCATCATTATCATCATTATTGCAATTATTATCATCATTATTGCAATTATTATCATCATTATTGTAATTATTATCATTATTATTGTAATTATTGCAGTTATAATATATAATTTTGCAACTATACTAATAACAACAGCAATAATAATAGAAATAACAATAATAATAACAATAATAACGATATTATAATAATTATCTATATCATTATTTTAATTAATATCGTTATTACAGTAATTATTACTGTTATAATAATTATTTTTGCAATTATACTACTAATAAAAATGATAATAATGATAATAATAACAATAATAATATTAATAATAATAATAATAATAATAAAAAAAAAAAAAAAAAAAAATAATAAAAAAATAATAATAAAAAAAATAATAAAAAAAATAATAATAATAATAATTAAAAAAATTTATTAAAAATTAAATATAAAATTTTTAATATTATAAAAATTAAAATTCCCCAAATTTTTTTTAAAATTTTTTTATTTTATTTTATCCCTTTTTTTCCCTTTTGATTTTGGGTTTTTATATTATTATTTTTTCCTATTAAAAATGAAAAAATCTTTTATTATCTCAAAACATATTTCTAATTTTTTCCCCTTTTTTTACTTATAATTTTTTTTTTTACCTTTTTTTTAAAAAAACATTCCTTTTTACATTATTTATATTATTCATAATATTTTATTTCACTCATTTCACAATAAATTGAAAAAAAAATCATTATTCAATTTTATAAATTTTAATTTTACTTATTATTAATTATTCGTTTTAAAATATTTTTTTGAAAAAAATTTTAAAAACCCTAAAATAAATAAAATAAAAATAACAATAATAAAATTATAAATTTTATATAAATTTTTTTAATTTTTTATAAGTAAAATTTAAAATTTTATAATAAAAATTTTAATATATAAAAAAATATAAAATAAAAATAAAAAAAATATTTAAAAATAAATTAAAAAAAATAATAATATAATTAATAAAAATAAAAAAAAAAAAATAATAATAATAATAATAAAAAAAAATAATAAAATTAAATAATAAATTTAATAAATAAAAATAAAAGTTAAAATAAAAAAGAAAAATTTTATAATTAAAACAAAATTTTCAAAATTCCCTTTTTCCCCTTTTTTAAATTAAATTTCTTTAAAATTTTTTTTTAAAAATTTTTTTTATTACCCCCAAAATTCCCAAAAAAATCTTTAATCAAAAACCCCTTTTATATTCTCAAAAATTTTTCCAAATTTTCCCTTTTTTCCTTTTGGGAATTTCTTTTTTTAAATTTTTTTATTTATTGGAAAATTCCTTTTTATTTAAAATTTTTATATTTACACAAATTTTTATCAATAAATTTTTTATATTATTAATTATTAACTTTTTAATTATTTTCCTTATTGAATTATTATATTTTTAATTTTTATTTTTTTTTTTAGTAAATAATAAAATTTTAAAAAATATAATAAAAAACAATAAAAATAAAAGAAATAACAATAATAATAACAATAATAACGATATTATAATAATTATCTATATCATTATTTTAATTAATATCGTTATTACAGTAATTTTACTGTTTAAATAATTATTTTTTCATTATACTACTAGTAAAAATGATAATAATGATAATAATAAATAATAATAATAATAATTTAAAAATAATAAATAATATAATAATAATAATAATATAATAATAATAATAATAATATAATAACAATAATAATAAAATAATAATAAATAAAGTAATATAATATAATACATAATATATAATATATAATAATAATAATAATAATCAATGTTATCAAAATTCTTTTTATTCTCACTTTTATCCTCATTATTGTCATGATTAATACGATTTTGGTAATTATTATCATTATTACCCTAATAATTGCCAAAATCATCAGAGAAATCGAAAAACGTCATTTTGGAGTATACTCTCAAAAGGCTATATTTCGCTAGATTTTGCCGCTTTTTCGACTTTTGGGAATTATTTTCTTTTACCTTTTTTTTTTTTTATATATGGAGACAATTCCTGTTATTATCATCATTATTATCATGATTATCATCAATATTATCATTATCATCATCATTATCATCATTATCATCATTATTGCAATTATTATCATCATTATTGCAATTATTATCATCATTATTGCAATTATTATCATTATTATTGCAATTATTGCAGTTATAATACATAATTTTGCAACTATACTAATAACAACAACAATAATAAAGAAAATAACAATAATAATAACAATAATAACGATATTATAATAATTATCTATTATCATTATTTTAATTAATATCGTTTGTACAGTAATTATTACTGTTATAATAATTATTTTTGCAATTATACTACTAGTAAAAATGATATAATTTATAATATAACAATAATAATTTATAACGATATAATAATAATAATAAAATGATAATAATAATGATAATAATAATATAATAATAATTTTTTGTAATTATTATCATTATTACCCTAATAATTGCCAAAATCATCAGAGAAATCGAAAAAACGTCATTTTGGAGTATACTCTCAAAGGCTATATTTCGCTAGATTTTGCCGCTTTTTCGACTTTTGGGAATTATTTTCTTTTACCTTTTTTTTAATTATATATGGAGACAATTCCTGTTATTATCATCATTATTATCATGATTATCATCAATATTATCATTATCATCATCATCTATCATCATTATTGCAATTATTATCATCATTATTGCAATTATTGCATTTATGATAAATTTGAATATATAAAACAACAACAATAATAATAGAAAACAAAATAATAAATAATAACGATATTATAATATTATCTATATCATTATTTAATTAATAAACA
>NW_023654138.1:0-4695 GCF_015228065.2 Penaeus monodon
CTCACTTTGAGTTGTAGTCCCTCTCTCAGTCCCTTCAATTTCCATGGTCTGGCAGCCAACTACACTCATACCATGACCCATGCCCCCTCGCTTCCTTGGCGGGAAGAGAGTTTCTGGAGATAGCCTTTTCCATCACAGGGAATGGGTGGCAAGAGCTGGTGCGAAGCTAGGACGTGTTCACCATGGACCTATACTTCAAGGACCGCCTGCTGCTCAGATATCCTCTACTATCAAGTCTTGAACTTCAAGAATTCTTTTTGTTATGGAAAAGCTATATGTTACCTGGGAAGGCTTACACATAACCAGGTAATCCGGTGGAGGCCGTTGTAAACTAAAAGACGTGCAAGGACTTAAAACTCACTTAAGCTACCCAAGCCAATGCTTCACTAGAAAAGATAAATATGAAGAGAGAATGAAAAGGGAAATAAAAAAAGCAGATGAAGACAAAGAGTAAAAATTCAAATGGAATATAAAAACAAATAAAAATAAGGGAGAAACAGACAGGCAAACGAATATGCAAAGAATCCAACCCGACTTAACCAAAAATTTAGAATTGATACAAGACAAAAAGAAAGAAGGGGGAAAACACCACACTAGTAAAAATCATGGGAAGAAAGAAACCAGGGAGAGAAAGGGGTGACGGTGAGCAAAGGCCGCGTGATCCCTTTCCAATAACGCAGAGACGATCATCATAGGTTTCCCAACAAAGCACTTTAGGATTGTTCTCTGTACCCTTTTGACTCGCATGTGCGTTTCGCGTCACAGAAAAGCAACACTGTCGTGATTGATAATGAATAAAACATTACGAAAATCTATGTTTGTAGTATATATTACAGCAAGGTCAGACTTATGTGAAAGAATGCTGGGGAAGTTTATATATATATATATATAATTATATATATATATATATATAATATAATTTATATATATAATATATATATATATATATATTATATATGTGTGTGTGTGTGTGTGGTGTGTGTGTGTGTGTGGTGTGTGTGTTGTGTGTGTGGTGTGTGTGTGTGTATGTGTGTGTGTGTGTGTGTGTGTGTGTGTGTGTGTGTGCACATGCATATGTACACACACATACACATGAAACTAGAAAGAGATACATACATGTATATAAATGAATATTTATATATATATATATATATATATATATATATAGATATATATATATAGATAGATAGATAGATAGATAGATAGATAGATAGATAGATATAGATAGATAAGATATAGATATAGATATAGATAGAGATAGAGATAGAGATAGAAATAGATATAGAAATAGATATAGATATAGATATAGATATAGATATAGATATAGATATAGATATAGATATGATATAGATAAAATATAGATATAGATACAGATAGAGAATATAGATATAGATAGATAGATATAGATATATATAATATATATATATATATATAATATATATATATATTATATAATATATCATCATCATCAGCCTGAGTCAATCCACTGCAGGACGTAGGCAGTCTTTTCCCAATTTTGTCCTTGCGTTTTTGTGTCCAGTTTTGGCTCCCAAATTTCTTTATTCGTCACGCCATCTTGGGGACTGGTTGGGCCCTGGCATCTTTATTTTATCTATAGCCCAGTCTGTTACTTTTTTTGCCATTTGTCCTGTCTCTAACATAGTGACCTGGCACTTGCCTTTTTTTTTTTCTTCTTTTTTTATGCTCACAAGTATATCCCCGAAACCACGTCGCTCTCTACGGCTCTAAGGCTAATTCCCAGCATCAGCCTCTCCATCCCTCTCTGAGCGTCTATATGTTTTCCCCTCTAAATAATTTGGTTGTAGGTCATGTTCTGATCCATAGGTCATTATTGTTTGAGGCATTGGTTAAAGAAATGTTCTTTTAACAAATGGCAAGGAACCTCCAGTAGCTATGGTCTGGGCCCAAGGCGCTCCAGCCTAGACTAGTGCGCCCCTCATTTCCTCTTGGGTTTGATGTGTTTTTCAGGACGAGTTGTCCTAAGTATATATTATATATATATATATATTATATTATATTATATTTTTTAATATATATATATATATATATATATATAGGGATGTATGTAGGTATGTATGTAGTATGTCCATACCTAGCGCCTCGCCTTATACTGTTCGAATGAACTCTACTGTTGAACATGATCTTAGTCTTTTCTTGTTCATCCAAATCGACTTTCATCTCTATTTGAACCCTTCTGTTCACAGCCTGAACCTCAAGGCAAGCTGAAACGAGGGGGAGACCCCGCAACCCGGGGAATTGGAACGGGGGGGGACGAGGGGGCGCCCACTTCGAAAATTTTTAAAACAATACCCCACCCCGCCAAAAGCAACCCACCAGGGGGACATTTTGGCGGGGCCCGGAGAACGCGCGGGGGCCGGGCCGGGCCAGGGGGGAACCAGAGCAGAGAGGGGAGGGGGGACGGGGGGGGGAAGAAAGACGAGAGGGGGGGAGAGACCCGCCCCCTTTTTTTTTTAACAAAAAAGGCGCCCGCCGGGCCGCCAACACAAAGGCAACACCACCCCCCGCCCCCCCGCCAAAACGCCACATTTTTTGGGGGGGGGCCCCCAGACCACCCCACCGGGGCGGGGGAGGAAAACCCCGAAAAAAATTTTTTGAAACGCACCCGGGCGCCAGCAACCCAAGACCCTAACGAGAAACGGGGCAGGGGACGAGCACGCACAGAAAGAACGACACCACCCAAGAAGCTTTTTAAATTTAGCAACTACGCCCCCCGGCGAAACCCGCCAATTTTTTTGCAACTTTTAGCACCGGAGCGGGGACAACCCCCACCACAACACACACACACCCACACCCCACACACAACAACAAAACACAAACAACAAACACATTTACAAAAACAAACACAAAAGGCATAAAATAAATATATAAAAATTAATATTTTTAAATAAAAAAAAAAATAAATTATTAAATATAAATATAATATAATAAAAAATATATTTTAAATTAAATAAATTACCACCAAAATAGGGCAATAGCTATGGTGTGTATGTTTAAATTATTTTTTTTATCTATTTTATATATATATATTATTTTTTTTGTTTTTGTGTGTGTGGGGTGGGGTGTGGGGTGGGTGTGTGGTGTGGTTTGGGGGGTTTTTATATATATATTTATATAATATATAATTAAAAATAATCTATATAATTTATTTATTAATTTTATATATATATATATATATTATAAAAAAAAATAAAATTATATATATTTTAAAATTTATTAATAATATTATTATATATATATAAAAAGTATTGTTATATATAATATTTATATCTATTATAATTTTATTTATATATATATATTTTATTTGTGGGGTGGGGTGTGTGTTGTTGTGTGTGTGTAAATTATAATTTTATTTATTTATAAAAATATATATCTTAATATTTATTATATTTTATATATAATTATATTTAACACACAACACCCACAAAAAATATAAATATATATTAAATTTTATATATATTAATATTTTAATTATATAATATATATATTTTTTAAAATAAATAAAAAAAGTAAAAAAATATTTTTTTATTGTTTTTATTTGTTCATGTAGTTAAAAATAAAAATAAATAAAATATTATATATTATAATATTCCATATATAATATATATATATATAAAAATATATAAAATTAAAATTTTAATTTTATATAATTTTTTGGGTTTTATTTAACAAAAAAAAAAAAAAAAAAAACCCAAAAACAACCAAAAATTAATATATATATATATATTATATTATATATTATTATTATATATTTTATATTTTTATTAAAAAAAAAATATATAATATTTATAATATATATATTATATATAAAATATTTATAAAACTATTTTATATATATATATATATATAAATTGGCTAAGTTATAAAATCTCTTATTTTGACAAATTTAAATTTTAGCACATTTTTAAATATTAATTTTGATAAAAATACTTTTGATAAATATGGAATCCTAAATACTATGGTGAAAAGGGGAAAGTAAAAAATTTCATTTTATATTAGGGGTCAATTATGTTTTATGAAACAGTTTGTTTAAAAAGTGTAATAAAAGAAATATTAATATATATTAATATATATATTATATATATATTTTATATAATTTATATATATATTATATATTAATTTTTCTTTGGGTTTTTTTGTGGTGTGTGTGTGTGTGTGTGTGTGTGTTTTGTTTTGTGGGGTGGGGTGTGTTTTGTGTGTGTTTGGGGTGTGTGGTTTATGTTTTTAAATTTATACAAACAAAAATATAAATAATTATTAATGTCCCGTATTTTTTGGTTACGTAAAAGCTTTAAAAAGCAGTTCACTTCGGGCACAGCAGCATGTGGCAGCGGTAGGCTGAAGATACGATTTGCCTAGGGGAAAAATTTGTGGACCTTTAAAAGACTTTTCTTATTGGCCAATTCTAGAAAACTGGATTGGAGGATCGTTTGGGCTTCCTTTTTTATTTGTCTTTGCCACCCTCTCTTTTTTTTTTTTCCTCTCTCCCCCCCCTTTTTTACCATCTTTTTTCTCCCTGTCTTTCCCCTTTTTTTCCCCTATCCCCCCTTCTCCTTTTCCTCTTTTTTTCCTTTTTCTCCTTTTCCTTTTCCCCTTATTTTTTCTATTTTTTAAAAATCAAAAAGGGGCCCCCTTTTTACAAGTATATAATAATTT
>NW_023654140.1:0-4695 GCF_015228065.2 Penaeus monodon
ACCCCACACACACACACACACACACACAACCAACAGTCCAACTACACACACACACACACACACACACACACACACCCAGGGCAACACACAACACATATATATATATAATATAATATATATAATATCGAATATATATATATTATATATATATATTTATATATTATATATATATATATATACGTATATATAATTTTTTGGGTAATAGATATGTATATTACATAAATATGTAATAAATGTTTATATATACTATATATATATATATATATATATATATATATAATTATATTATGATATATTCTATATATATATTAGATATATATACATATATATGTGTGTATGTATATAGCTATATGTATATATTAAATAAATATTTATATATGTGTCTGTTATGTATGTATATTATATATATATATATATATAGTATATATATAATATATATATACTATATATATATAATTATATAGATTATAATATATACGTTAGCATATATATATATAATATTAAATTTTAAAAATATATATATATATATATATATATACTTATAACTATATAATATATATATAAACATATATATATATTTGCTTGTATGTGTGTGTGTTGTGTCTGTGCGTTATGTATATAGATGTGTGTATATGTATATATAATATTAGATATTAAATATAGATATATATATATTATCTATATATATATATATATATATATATCTATATATATATATACATATATATATATGGTATGTTATATATATATAATATTATATTATATATATATATATATAGATATATAGTAATAATATTATATGATATATATATCTGATTGTATGTATATATATTATCACATTAAATATTAGTATACATATATTATATATATATATATATATATATATAGGTGCTATACAATATATATATAGATATATATATAGGTATGTATGTATGTATATGTGCATTCCTTGTACTCGTGCGTTTGATTTACACTTGTGTTTGAAGTAAATCGTCACCAAAAAAATATGCTAGCTTAATAAATTACTGGTTATTTCAATTGAATGATTATTGCATTATTAGGTAATTACGTATTTGCATTATATAAGCTGTCAAGCTTCACTTGTCGCTTTGGAATAATGTGTTCCAATTAGCCCTTATCATTCCTCATTTATGAATCGCTCAAAATTTCATATACTTTGCGATACACATATGGCATTCCCAGCACACACACTCACACATCACACCACACACTAGGCGCAACACACACACACAACTCACATTACCCACACACACGCTTGCAGCACACACCACCACACACACACACACAACACACACACACACACACACAACACACACACACCAACACACACCCCACACCACACCACATCCATGCCGCACGCAGGCACACACACACAAACACACACACACACACCACACACACACCACACACACAGCACACACGCACACACACCACAATACATAATGATAGATGAGAGAGAGAGATATAGATAGAATCTAAAAGAGAGAGCAGAGGGAGGGGAGGATTTGAAGAGAGGGAGAGTAGAATACAAAGGTATGAATTTAACAAACGAAACAACAAGGCACTATAAATGTAAAAATAAAAATAACCTAATTAGAAGAAAAAACGGCGAAACGCCAAGGAAAAAAAAAAAAAAAATACCCGATGGAATTGATAAGATCTATTATGAAGAAAAACAGCAATTCGAATCCACTGCTGGGACGTGGACGAGGAAATGAGGATAATGGAGATGAGAGGTTGGGAGGAGAAAATAAATGCCATCGATAGACAGAGAAATGTTATTGCTTTTTTCATACTCGCTTTTAAATGTGTTTCTAATCTATACTTCTTTTCCTCCACTCTATCTCTCTGTCTATTCTGTGTTGCTCTCTCTCCCAGTCACATACACATACACTAACAACTCTCTCTCGCTCTCTCTCCTCCCCTCATCTTTATTCTCTCTCTCTCATCCTCTCGTCTTCTCTCTCTCTCTCTTCTCCTCTTCAGTCTTCGTTCTCTCTCTCCTCTCTCATCAATCCGTCTCTCATCTTCTGTCTCTGGCTCTCTCCTCCTCTCCCTCGGCCCCCCCCCCCCTCTCTCTACCCCCCCCCCCCCTCTCTCTCACTCTCCTCTGCTCTCTTCTCGTCCTCTCTCTATCTCTCACTCTGCCACCCCGCATTCTTGTCTCGGTTCTCTCCGGTTCTCTCTCTCTCTCTCTCTCTCTATCTATCTATCTATCTCTCCTCTCTCTCTCTCTCTCTCTCTCTCTCTCTCCTTTCCGCTCTCTCCCGCTTCCTTGTTGCTTCATACTGAGCTGGTAAAGTACCTCATTTATCTTTTATATCCTTGACGTTCTCTCCGCCTCCACATCTAACGTTACGTTTTACCGTAAAAAAGGCCTGAACAAAAACAGGGAAAAAAGAAAATAGAAGTACCGCCTTCTCGTCTCCGCGTCTCTCCCTCCTTCGCCAGGCAGAGCACGAGGCCCAGAAGCGAAAATGCTTTGTCTGATCATTTCGCCTGTTTTTTGGAAATTCCTTGACCTCTCAGTTGTTTTTTCCTTTTATGTAAATATATTTTTTTCTTTATATTATTATCCCTTCGTATGTTTTTTCTGCTGTTGTTGTCACGTTGATTTTAGATCTGTTTTATCATAATCTTTTCCCTGTCTGTTGTATTTATTTTTTGTTTCTCATCTTTGTCTTTTCAGGATATTTTGTTTGAGTGAAGTTGTTCCATTTTTAGGTGTTTTTTCCGTTGTGAAGAGTTTGTCTTTTTATCTTTCTTTTTTATTTTTGTCCTGGAAAATTTTCTTTGTTTGTTACTGACTTACGTTTTTGGGGGGTAACCTTTTAGGATTAAATCACTCGAAAAAGGAGGCTTTCATCAAAGATATAAAGGGTTTTTTTATAGTTTCATCATTATTTTTACAATAAATTATATATATAATATATATATTTTAATATAATTTTTATATTATTATATATATATATTATATATGGTGTATTATAAAATTATATATATAATTTTTTAATTTTTATTTTTAAATAAAAAAAAAATTTTAAAAATTTTAAGTATGTATTTTTGTATGTATGATGTATGTAATGTGCGATTCCTTTGTACTCATTGCGTTTGATTTACACTTTGGTTTTGAATTACTGTCCCCATATGCTAGCCTTAAATTACTTTTTTTTTTTTAATTATATAATTTTTTAAAATATAAATAAAATTTAACATATTAATTTGATTTTTTTCATATATAATAAAATTATAATATATATTATAATATATATATATAATATATATTATAAATTTTATATATATTTATCTTTTAAATTATATATATATATATTATATATTATATATTTAATATTATATATAATTATCTTTGTAATTGTATGGTGTGTATGTATTTTTATATTTTAATTTTTTTATAATATTATATATTTATTATTATATATATATTATTAATTCGGGTGTGTGGTGTGTGGGTGTTGTGTGTTTTGGTGTGTGTGTGGTGTGGGGTTGTTGTTTTGGTGTGTTTGTGTATGTATGTGTGTTGTTGTGTGTGTCAATATAAAATTAAATTACACAAAAGCAAAAACAAATATGTAAAATACATATATTGTGTGTTGTGTGGGGTTTGTGGTTGTGTTGGTGGTGTGTGTGTGTTGTGTGTGTGTTGTAAATATATCGCAATACACAAAAGCATATATACATATATAGTATAAAATTGTGTGTGTGTGGGGGGGGTGTGTTGGTGTGTGGGGTGGTTTTTGGTGTGGTGTGTGTGTTGTTTTGTTGTGTGTGTTGTGGGGTACTCCGCCCCTCGTGGTCACGAGTTATTTCCCGCCGGGGCATCGTAAAAAATGCCCCTTCCACTGTACTGGATCTCCGGCGAGAAAATGACACTCGCCTTTGAGATAGTCAAAAAGTTCGTAGGGAAGTCGCCCCCCGTACTTCATGGTTTGCCTTGTCTTGCAGTGGTGAAGGGGGGTTAAAAAAAAAAAATGTTAAAAATTAACACACACACACCACACACCACAAAACACAACCCCCACACCAAAAACACACACACACACACACCAACACACACCACACAATATATATATATATTATATATTATATATTATATAATATATATATATATAATAAAATAATATATATATTATTATATATAATTATATATATTAAATTTATAAATTAAAAAAATAATAAAAAAATAAAAAAAAAAAAATAAATTTTAAATAAAATTAAAAATATATAATATAAAAAAAAAAAAAAAAAAAGAAAGGGAAAAAAAAAAAAAAAAAAAAAAAAAAAATTTTATTTAAAATTATATATATCTATATATATATATATATATTTTTATATATATTTTATATAATTTTTTTTTTTTTTTTTTTTATAATATATATATATAAAAAAAAAAAAAATATATATATTATTTTGTTTTTTTTTTTTTTTTTTTTTTTGTTTTTTTTTTGTTTTTTGGGTTTTTTTTTTTTTCTCTTTTTTTTTTCAACCCCCCTTTTTTTCTCCCCCCTCCCAAAAAAATTTTTAAAAAATTTAAAAGCTACGGTTTGGGGTTCTTTTTTTTCCTCCGCCCCTTTTTTATATTTAAAGGGGGGGGGGGGGGGGGGTTTTTTTTTTTTTTCCCCCCCTGAAAAATAATTTTTTCCCCAATTTTTTAAC
>NW_023654142.1:25000-27765 GCF_015228065.2 Penaeus monodon
TCATGATTATCATCATTATAATCGTTATCATCATCATTATCATCATTATCATCATTATATATACATATATATATATATATATATATATATATATATATATATATATATATATATATATATATATATATATATATATATATATATATATATATATATATATATATATATATATATATATATATATATTCATCTCTCTGTCTCTCTCTCTTTCTTTCTCTCTGTCTCTTTTTTTTTCTCTCTCTCTATCTTTCTCTCTACCTCTACCTCCTGCTCTCTCTGTCTCCCTCTTACTCTTTGTCTGTCTCTCCCTCTCTCTCTTCATCTTAGACATTTCGCTTGCTCCTTTTGACCTCTCTCTCACCCCCTCTTTCTTCCTCTCTCTCTCTCTCTCCCTCTCGTTCTTGCTATCCCTATCTGCCTTTTTTGTTAGGTTAGGTAATATAAGGATAAGTTGGGTTGAGTTTATTGGGTTAGGTTCAGTTAGTTACGTTAAATTAGGTTAAATCAGAGTCATAAGGGTAGTTTAGGCTAGAAACATTGTGTTATGTTAAGTTGAATAGTTATTTTATGTTAGGTTATGTTAGTTTACGTTTAGGTTAAACTGGTTAGATAATGTTAGAACTGTAATGGTTGGTTAGATTAGAATCGTTATTTTAGGTTAGGTTAGGTTAGATTTTGATTAAATAGGTGTGGTAGGTCTAGGTTAGATTTGGTTAGCTTAGTTAGGTTAGTTCTATGTTAGATTTGGTTAGCTTAGTTAGGTTAGTTCTATGTTATATTTGGTTAGCTTAGTTAGATTTTCGTTAGGTTAGGTTAGGTCTACATTAGATTTGGTTAGGTTAGGCTTAGGTTAGGTTAGGTTTTGGATAGGTTGCTTTTAGGAAGGTAGCTTATTTTAGGTTAGGTTGTAGTTAGATTAGGTAGATAGGGTTTATTTTATATTTCGGTTAGGTTTAGGTTTGATTAGGTTAGCTTAGGTCTAGTTAGATATAGGTTAGCTAGGTAAGGGTTAGGTTAGTTTAAAATACGTTTAGGTTACGTTAGGTAACGTAAATTTAAGTTGGGTTGGGTTAGGTTAAGTTAGGTTAGTTTAGAATGGCTTGGTTACGTCAGAATTGTTCGGTTAGGTTATAACCATAAGGATAGGTTAGGTTACATTTACATTAGTAGGTTAGATTAGGTTTAGGTTAGGTTAGGTAAGATTCGAAAGATTAGTTTAGATTAAATTTAATTTAGGCAGGTAGGTTCGGTTAATAAGGTTAGGTTTAGGTTAGGTTTAGGTTAGATTTCGGTTAGATAAGTTTTGGTTGGGTTAGGTAATGTTTAAATTGGGTTAGGTTTGGAGTAGGTTTAGGTTAGGTAAGGCCAGGTTTAGTTTAAGTTAGGTATGGTTTAGGGTAGTTTAGATTACGTTTAGACTAGAATCGTAAAGTTAGGAAAGGTTAGAAATATTATGTTAGAATCGTTATTTTAGTTTAGGTTATGTTAGATAGGTTGGATTGGGTTAGGTTTAGCTTAGGTTAGATATGGGTTAGGCTAGTTTAGGTTACATTTAGGTTAGACTGTTTTGGTTAGGATCGTGAAGATGTTTAGAAAGGGTTAGAAATATTAAGTTAGGGCTCAATCGTTAATTTAGGTTAGGTATAGGTTGGTTTAGGTTAGGTTAGATATGGGTTAGTTTAAGTGACGCTTAGGTTAGGATCGTTGGGTTAGGCTAAAATCGTAAGGTTTAAGCTAGGATCATAAGGTCTAGACTAGAATTGTTACTTTATGTAGCTAAGGTTTAGGTTAGGTTCGGAAAAGTTTAGGTTAGGTTACGTATAAGGAAACAATGGACATTTAAAAGTATTCATTTTAGGACCTTTGGAAAATGCATTTTGAGTATTCATTTAGGTATAAGGAAACACTAAACTTCTAGCAGTGTTGACTTTTGAACCTTCGAAAAATGAACCTTGTATTGAATAGTGAAAAATAATTTTCTTTTCTAATTCACCTAAAAGCACGTTCAGTAATTGTATAGAATGATTCTACGTTTAAATATTTTCCGTTCTACATGATCTTTGTTTATCCTTTTAATAATCGGACATTGTGTTTTCTATGATGACTGCATTATTCACTTTCTTCGTATGTTTCTATCCCCAATAAAAGAAAAAAATGTTAACCATATATTATTGACGTTATATATATATATATATATATATATATATATATATATATATATATATATATATATATATATATACATATATATATATATATAATATATATATATATATATAATATATATATATATATATATATATATATATATATATATATACACACATGGACATTCATGATTAGATTTCGTGTGTGTGTGTGTGTGTGTGTGTGTGTGTGTTATAAAGTTACAACCTGTAAGGGTTCTGTGAGCTAGAGGTACCCCGATAGGCGGCTTAGGAGCCAGAACTGGGCCCCGTTCGGTCCCTCCCAAAATGCTATATCCCCCTACAGATCTTTAGTTGGGTACCGGTGTAAGGGCTTTGTGTTGGGTAGAAGAAAAAAAAAACATACACAGGTAGAAAGACGGCAATGATAATATTCAAGAAGATAAATTTAATTGTGATGGCACATTATTAACAAGAACAATAAAAAAGGGTATATACTTAGGCAGGTCAAGCCAAGTCAGAATAGCCTGTCAGTTAAGTTAAAAGCAAAAATTAATTTCGTCCCACCCTAACTTGGAAGTAAAAAAAGTGAAAGGAAGCTCATTTAAACCCCCCCTT
>NW_023654142.1:52865-55365 GCF_015228065.2 Penaeus monodon
GATTAGATTTGGTTTTTAGTTTATGTTTTTTTTAGGATTGGGTTAGATTTGTTTAGTTTAGTTTTTAGTTAGGTTTGATTAAGGTTAGGTTGGGTTTTTTAGTTTTTTGGTAGGTTTGTTAATTAACTTTTGGTTTAGTTAGAGTAGGTAAGATTATTATGGATATGGTTATTTACATTTTTTGACCCTTAGGTTAGTTTTAAGTTTGGTTAGCTCACGGTTTAGCTAGCTAGGGTAGGTTTTAGTTAGTTTTCGTTAAGTTAGTTTTAGCTTATGTTTGTTTAGGTAGTTCAGGTACAGTTTTATGTTAGTCCTGGTTTAGTTAGGTTAGGTTTAGTGTAGGTACGTTACTTTGTTTAGTTTACATTAATTTAAACCCCACACCCTAAGTAAATGTAATCCCATCATTATTTTAACCTAATCTAACTAACCTAATGATAAGCAAAGTAAAACATAACTAAATTAACCTAATCTTAATTAACCAAATCCTATATACATAAGATAATAATAACGTAGATTGATCCTACTCTAACTAAAACGAAACTATTAACCCAAACCAAACAACTTAACCCTCCACATGATACTAACCTAACTAGAACCAAACCAAACCCTTTGTACCTAACTAAACCTAATCTAACCTAACCTAATCTAACATAGCCACGCCACGCGCCATGGATATAGTATTTTGTTTTTTGTCTGTATGTGTATATATACATACATACATACAGTGAAACAAGCTAATAAAGTCACTGTAAATTGTATAAAATTATAAGATGTGAAATTCCTGATGAAGTTTATTAAAAGAAAAAAAAGTGCTTCTTCAGTTTTCCTGTTTTTTCTTTGCTATTTTGCGGTGGTCCTATTTCTTTTTTCGACTAAGGTTCGCCTAAAAGAGGATTCCAACAATATTTTATAAAACACACACAGCACACACAAAAGCGTTAAACAAATAAAATAAAGCAAGCAGTAATCGCTCCAGACGGCTTCCCCGTTTTCTATTGGTCGCAGCATCCTCCACTGCGACGGGTATCCTCCCCACCTATACATAAAACGATGGGTTTTTGGGCGACCTAGGTGTAACCTCTCCGTGGAGCGAGGGTTTACGTCGTCCCTTCATCCTCGTATGGGAGAATGACATATGTTACGGGACCGGGAGGATATAATAAGGCGGGTCCAATACAAGCTGACCGCCCCATTAAATGTATATATAAACCTCTATGTATCTCTTATCTTATAGACATATATATAATTATATATATATATATATAGATAAGTTAATATAATTTATATATAATATAGTACCCACATGATTATATATATAGATATATATATATGATATATAATATATATAATATATATATATATATATATATATATATATATTACATATATGGACACACATACACATACAGTCGTGTGTGTGCTAGTGTGTTTTGTGTCTTTTTATGGTTTATATATATACAAATTCTTACATAGATATTTAATTAATGTATTATATATTAAAATTTTGTATATAATGTAGGATTTACTGTGTGTTGGGTTTTATATGCATATGTTCTATAATGCTATATATGTATTACTTAATATATTATATATATATCTATAATATATATATTATATAATATATATATGCATATATATATTATATTATAGATATAATTTAATTATATACTATGATATATATAAACATATGATATGCCATATATATATATATATATATAATATAATATATATAGAATCTATAATTATACAATATATGGCATTATAATCTATAGATCTATATCTAGTTATATATATATATATATATTATATAACACACTACACACACATATTATCTATATATAATAGATTATATATATATATATATTATATTATAATATAATATATAGTATATTATCATATATATATAATATATGGATATGTATATATATATCTATATATATTATATATATATATAATATATTTATATTTATATATATAATATTTCTATTATATTATATATATATTATTATTATAGATATTATATATATATATTATATATATATATTATATATTAATAATATATATAAATTATAAATATAATAATTAATAAAATAATATTAAAGAAAGAAATTATATAATATAGTATATCTAAATACTATATTATAGATATATTGAGGTTTTACTGCTGTGGCCTGGGGCACCACGGCGGGTAAGGAACTAGGTTTCAGAACGCGAGGGGCACAGGCGTTCGCGCCCCGCCCCAGCGCGAGAATTGCAATTGTCGCTCTGAGTGCTTGCAGGATTTTCTCACCAGGGGAGCACTTGTATTCAGCAATGGCAGCACACTTTGTATCAACCGAACCGTGGATAGTCTCACTGGACTTTGGCATCGAACTAGTCGTTGTTTTTCGAGGTCTTTTTTCCTCAAAGGTTGCAAAGACTGTTATTTCTGAATGGCCTCCCTGAGGTGGGTCCCCACTTCTGAGAGGCAGAGCCATGCTGGTGTTCGACAGACGGA
>NW_023654142.1:60365-75672 GCF_015228065.2 Penaeus monodon
TCTCTAATTTTGAATGATACTAGATAACCACTATATTATCTGGCAGGTCCAGAGGAAAAACTCAGTATCTGTTTCTCAGCTTTATTGAGGGAAACATAACACGTATATTACAAAGGGATCTTTCGCGGTAGACGTGGCGGAGGCGGCGGTCAGCTCCTACGGTTTGGGGGAAGGTGTTCGCGGTTCAAGGAACGGATTCGACTCTTATTTTCTGAGAGTTGACACCACGTGCACGCAGTATAGAAATCACGACATGTTTAGTTATACGTGTTATAGGGCCGCGCGGAGCGTCCACGTCGCTGCCCGGAGAGAGGGCGGAGCTGCCTTAGTGCGCTGGTCGCTGGCTACGGAACTCTCGTTCAAAAGGGTTCAATATCATAAACTGTGACCTCCTCCCTCCGCTGAGGCGTGTGGTTCTTATTTGTGACATTTTGGATCCACGTGGAAAACGCCCGTGGTCCCACTGGGTTAAAAAAAATAGAAATAGAATTATCCACAATCCTGTAACAGAAATAGAAGTATCCACAGTCTTATATTTGCTCGATGGCCACCTACTCGCGCCTCGCCTCTCGAGGCGCGTTCTTAACATTCAAGGGGTGACCTAACTTGGCTGGTCGTCTCGTTTCTCGTGCGTGGCCCTGGTTTTCAAACTTGTGGCTGCTCGTCCCTGTTGTCCTCCATCCTCCTGTTCCCATGGTGTAATCTGCTCGTCCTCGATTATCCACACGTCCTCGAAAAGTCCTCAGCACAGGTCCTTCACTTGACCTTCAGATTCGTCCTTGACCTCCTCGTAGGTCCTGGCCCAGGCCCTACTCGGCGGCGTCCTCGTCCCACACGTCCTCCACAGATCTTCGTCCCAGGTCCTTCTCCGCGTCCACACGTCCTCGTAAATCTTCGTCCCGGATCTATACGGCGTCGGGGCAGTGGCGGCATCTCGTCGGTCCCTTTACCTGCGCTACGAGCTCCTGGAGTTTGACCGGAAATCTGCAGGCGTCACGCCAGGGTTCGCCTATGCCCACATTCTGGGCGACTGGTACCTTTTCTGAAGAAAATCTTGGTCCCGTGGGCCTATGGCGATCTTCGATGACGTCCTTCTCACATCTCCTAAGGTCTCCTTTCGGTTGCCGTGTGGTCCGACTGCAATATAAGTCAGGGGCCATATCATACACGTAAGGGCCCAGAGTAAGAAAATAAAAGAAAGGCAACATAGAAATGGTGTGGTATTACCACTAGCCGTTATTCATAACAATTTACGGTTTTTTAATGTGGTTTTTTTTACTTATTTTAGTGCTTTTTTTTTTTCATTTTGTGTTTATTTTTCACAAAAGGTGAAGAAGAAAATAAGGAGGAGGTGTTCAGTAGCGGTCCCATAACCCTACTTTGAACTACCAAACCATCGTCCTATAGAATATTGCAGATAGATAAGGAACGCACATCTTCGATCCGCAAGATCTATTTGAACCTAGTCCTCAACGATAAGAAAATAAGTAACTTGTAATTTTATGTACGAACCACTGCGTCACGTACAGACAAATTGCGGGCTTAAAGAGATACATCATAAGTCCTTTAACGCCGGCACTAGACACAACCAGCCTTATTATGAAAAAGTAGGGGTCCAGTGTCTTTTGTCCTGTGTGTGTGATGAGGTGAAGGGTGTGGTGTGTATGCGTTGTGAGTGATACTTATCGTTAATGAGAGGGAAAGCGAGAGTGACCTCACACAAGCAGAATCACAACAATCTTAGCGTTATCTATAACAAAACTGAGGTAAATTAGCAATGCTAGCTATTGTGTTTTATTTCAACTACCACATTGATTCAACCATATAATGATATGCGACCAGAAATGTAAACGCATGAATGAATGGTTACATGAAAATATTCGCCAATATTTTTTGTTTTATTCAAGCAAATCTTCTCGGGGTCAGAAATCTAACTGCCGAGGTACACTGTCTAGCGTTGCAGTCGACTTCAAAAAAACTCATAACGGGGTGATCCTATACCCAAATGCCGTATATGAACTGATAGCGACTCGCGCCAGAATATATAACCCCTGCTCTCTTCTGCGTATCTGTAATGGCGCGTTCGCAACTTCCCTCGAAGATATATGAATTTTTTCGAATTCACACAACGCTTGTGGGTAACCAAAAACATTCAAGCGACTTTCAGAGGGGTGAGGAAAGGTGTGATTTATAACGAATAATGATTATAGCTGTAACCTAGTACTACAATTAATTAACGACGTACCGCGGTCACATCCGCTCAAGGGAGCCAACGAAAACGAATAACTTCGTTTATTGCACCACTCTCGAACCACGGAGCGCAGATCTATTTAGGCGTTTACGCAACCCCGGGCAATATCGGGCATCCTTGCACTATGATATGGGGAGATCCCTACGCTATATCCAAATAATAACGAATTTTTGTTTACCTGCTTCGCTCTAGCGCCGATGACGTGTCCCACCAAAACGCAATGTTAACAATGATATGCTTGCTTCCTTAGAGGGAACACCAAGTGTCATTCTGCCCTTACCCACGCCGCCACCCACCGGAAAGGGAAAGTGGCCAGGTCAAAACCAGAAAATAACCTTTTTCCTATCCAAAGTGACCGCAAAAGAAGGAAAAGGTACGGTCAGTCGGGGGCGAGGGTTAGGAACTAAGATAAAATTTGAAATTATACTTCTGATAATATAAAATCACGCACGTGCGGTCAAGTGTTTGCAAGATGAAACAAGTATAATCTCTCAACCGAGAGAAAGTTAATTATTAATTTTAACTAACGAACGATATTCTGTTTAATTTTTGTCGACATACTTCCGCTGAGTCGAGCGGAGGGGGGGACTTGAAATGGAGAGCGGATCTTATTGTTAAGAATTCAGTGAGACGTGCTTTTGCTGTCATTATCACCTTTTAACCCAACAAAAAAAAACACCAAAACGGCTTTAACACATGTTATGGGAGAAGCAGGGAAAGAATGAAAGGGGGCCCGAAACGTGTACTTTCACTGTTTTTTCCTTAGCCATGTCTTGGAAGCGGTCGAGCGATTTTTCTTCGAGATTGTTTGCGTTCTGCCTGCGAGCCGGAAAGGACGCGCGCCACCCTGCCCACCAGTTTAACGGGTATGCGTAACTCTAGCATAGTGGCTGACAGGGACGCAAACAAACGTAAAGGGGTGAACACACCGACGACGACGCTACGACTTGTCTTAAAGGTCAAATCGCCCGGCCCCGCGGAGGTCCAGGTCAGCTTGCCCGGAGAGAGGTGCGGAGCTGGACCTTAGAGCGGGGTAGCTGCTTACTACTCTCGGTCAAACTAGGTCAGGATATAATGTGACCTCCGCCCTCGCTGAGCTGGTGTTTCTTATATTTTGTGAGCCATTTGGATCCCCAGTGGAAAAACGCCACGTGGGTCCACTGGTTATAGAAATGAATTATCCACATCCTTAACAGAAATAAATTATCCCCATCCTTATAGTGCCTATAGAAAAGTGTACGGGTAAATAACTGTGTAAATAAAGGAAAGACTGTCCTTTTTGTGTTTACTTCGTGCCCTGCCGTTTCGCCCTTGGCGTTTGTCGCTCTCCTGGTGTTTCTGGACTTTTTGGTGTTTCGGCGCCTCGTTGGAAGCTGTTTCAGGTGTTCACGACGCCTGTATATAAAACGCCGTCGGCCTAGCCCTGCCTTGTGTTTGGTGGCAGAGAGACCGAGGCCGACCGGCGTAACAATGCTGTCAGGGTGGGATTTTGTTTTTGATATCATTTAGGCGCGCCGATTTATCATGTGGTCCAAAGATGGCGGCAGCCAAGAGGTCGAAAGAGGCTATGATTGAGGCAGGCACGGAGTGAGGTGAAGCCGAGCCCAGATGACCTGATCTTGCCATGCTGGCCGGTAAGGAGGGAAATTGCACAAAGGGCAGAAAGCGCAGGCTACAGAGTGGCACGCGAGCCGCGAACCATACTCGCGAGATGCAGGGCAAGAAGGCCAGAGGGAACATTCTTGCCAACTTGTTTCAGGTTGCTACAGAGCAATCTTACATTCTGTGAAGATTGGAACTTCACAAGTACACCGACAAGTGCCTGCCAACATCGTGAAGCAGTGAACTGATGGAGGAGGGCTGAACTCCTGAAGGGCGAGGTTCAGGACCTGAGGGAGGCATTGAAGGCGGAAAGGTGGCGTCATGAGGTAGGAACGTTTGCAAGCAAGAAGGCAGACGATGTTTCTGGCAACAGTGCCAGAGTAGGGTCAGGTTGTTACTGGGGGTTGCCTGGGGTCCGTGGCGGAAACCCCCGGCCTCGCAGCGTCGCGTGTCGGAGCCAGTGGTCGCTGCAGAAGGCTGGGGACCAAAAACCCCATCGGAACCGCTTCCCTTGTATATAGGTGGGCGCAACTCTGGACCCTGTCAACCCGCCTCTTTTTGGCCTCCCTCCCCCCCCTTCCTCCCCCGCCAGGTGTGTTAGTTTTCACTGCACGCGTTCTCCACCCTGTACCCCCTCGCCTTCCAGACATTCTGTTGAGGCGTAAGGCCAGCTGAGTACGACGGGGAGGGTGGCTGGGAGCATTATGTCGCCCACTTTTAAATGCCTGGCATCTGCCCAGGGCTGGAGCCAGGAGATAAGGCCCTGCAGCGGGTAACAGCGCTCAGGGGCCTCCCGCGGGTGGAAGTGTTTGGGCATCTTGCCCGGAATCCCCAACAATTGCCTCTTACCCAGCCGTGGAGGAGGCTTTGAAACGCCGTTTCGTGCACCACCCACCGGCCGATGTAATCTGTCCCACTTTTAAAGAATCTGAGCTGTGAGCGTGGCGAGACACTGTCCCCAGCTGTGGCGCAAGAGGTGAAGGCGCTTTTTAGGAGGTCCGTACCCTGCGGCTGGCGGAAGAGAGGATCATGGTCCTGGCCCTGGTTTCTTTGTTGACGGCTTTACAGGACCAGCAGCTTCAAATTCTACGTCATCAGGCACACCCTGAGGACCTGCAAGGTGGCCTGGCGAGGGCCTTGGAGTTCGAGCCCTTCCTGAAAGCCTAACGAGTGGCCCTGGGCCAAGCTGCTCATCCCAGCCGTGACCTCCGGGGCCGGAAGGCTAAAGTTGGCAAATAGCATTGAGGAAGTTGAGCCCGAGACACTTTCCAAGCTGTGTGTTGGTGCTGCGGAGGAGGTAGGGACACAGACGTAGTCGGTGTCGGAGGAAAATCGGAGAACAAGTCCTCTCAACCGGAACGGATTTGATGCCTTCCAGCATGGCTGCAAGACTGGTGGGCAGTATGGTAACCATCCAGTGCATGTCTAAGTCCTTCATAATGTGGTACCCGGCGGAAAACTCGACAGGCTGGAGAAAGGGGCCGAACCCAGCCGTCCCCGGTTTCCCGGGCCCCGACTAGGGTAACTGCCATCTAACCACACGAGGCAGGTGGAGGGCTCAGTAATGGAAGCCATGCCGCCTGACGTTGACACCTGTTGCTGAGAAAGACCCTAGTGCGGCCTGATATGTTGGCCACTATGCGACTTCGCGAATGCACCACAGAGACCTGTGTGGTGTTCACAGGGCATTGTGTGCAGCTCAAGGGGCCAGTGGAGGTCGTATTGGCGTGGGCCAGCACGGTGGCAGCGGGCTGCCAGTGTTATTGGCCGAGTATCACAATGTGGACGAGCACTGCTTTTGCTGCCTTGCTACCTGATGCAATAAGGCCGTGTGGTCGACCTTGGACGGAAGCTGGTGAGTGGTGCACGGTGAAGATGTGCCTTTGCTTCCAGAGGTTGGCTGTGCAAGGTAGTTACGCTTGAGCGGCTGCACCTTGCCCCCAGGACAAGTCTAGACTCCGGTGTCGACTGTCACGGAGTTATCGTGCGTAAAGTAGATGGGCCTCGTGGAGCCCAACCAAAACATTGTAAGCTGGCTGATGCGTAGGCAGTTGGGCGGAGCCTTGTTGGACCAGGGGAGGGTGGTTAGTTTACAGTGTTGTAGCTAACTCTCCGATAAGGCCCCAGAAGGTGCAGCCTTGGTGCATAAGCAGGGCACTTGTGGAGGAGTGGAGCATCCAGAAGAGTCGGTCGGCAGAGCAAGGGTTGGTTGGTGTGGGGGCGTTGCCCTGACTTCCTCGGGACTGGCGCACCGGCTTGTGGCATTTACCATGGCCAGGAATCTACTCCTGGGGCATGGGAAAAAGAAGATGATGTGTAGCCCCAGTAAGCGGCGATGAGGGACGTGGCAGACGCTGACCAAAGAATGAGGACGAGCATTTGGACGGTGAGGGCGATGCAGCAATGTCAGGGTACCATGACCAGGTCCTTGGGACAGGAGATACCCCTCCTGGGTGCCACTTGCCAATCTACCGCCGCCCCCATCTCCTCCAGAGAGACCCCAGCGAGAGCGAAGAAGCCACGCTTGAGTGAAGATTTTTGTGTTTCTGAGAACATGATTTTTATTTAAATTCTTTTATGTATTTGTTTCCAGGTTTAGATATTCAGAGCATACGGTCGTCTTGCTTGATAGGGGGGGATATGCAACGCATGGTCCCCCTTTGTCTCCTGTGCGAAACATGTGTTTTTACAGAGGACCCATGGGACCAAAACATGATCGCAGCTGGGCTGTGAGCGGATGAGCTGATGAACAAGCCATTGAGACGAGTTGGGTGCTGCTGCCTGTGAAGACCTCGTGTTGTACCCTATTGACCTAATATCTTGTGCTTGCCCTGTTTAAGCTGTACTGTGGCTGTTGACATGCTGGGTTTTTCCCCCTGTAATTGTTGCCTATAGAAAAAAAGAAAAGTGTACGTGGTAATACCCTTGTGTAAATAAAATGAACGACCTGTCCATTTTGTGTTTTACTTTTCGTGCCCTGGCCTCGCCACTTGCGTTTGGCTCTCCTGGGTGCTGGGACGTTGTGGTGTTTCGTTGCCTCTTTGGAGCTGTTCAGTGTTCACGACCCTGTATAATACACTCCGTTCTGCCTAGCCCCTCCTTGTGTTGGTGGCAGAGAGACGAGGCGACCGGCGTAACAATATAATATATAGGTTTATATAAATATAAAAGCTATATATAAATATATACACACCAACTCATATATATATAATTATATAAACGATATATAGATATATATATATATATATATATATATATATATATAGTATATTATAATATATTATATATATCATGTTATCAATATAATATAATGTTATTATACATTACATCTGATGTAGGATTTGAATTCTTAATTCATTTCCACTGAATGCCCATGGCGAGTGGACCCGTGAAACATCGCTATCATTACTCCAAGATTGAGTAGATAGGAAATTACTATAGATCCAGCTAGTGAGCATCCTAGTTGCACAATCCTTTTAATAGGTCGTGTGGCATTGTTGGTTTAGCACTAGCCTCCGGTTTCATACCCGGAGTGACCTAGGTTCGAGACCTGGTCAGGCAGGGTTGTTATTTATCAATATCAAAGAGACTTATCATTATTCCATCTTTAATATAATTATATATATATATAATAGATAATATTATAGATGCTATATATATATATGAATATAACAATATAATATAATATAAATATGATAATAAATATAGATATATAGTATAGTAATATTATATATACTATAGTATATAATATATATATATATATATATATATCTATATATAATATATAGATAAATTGTAAGAATATATGGTATATGTAAATATACCATATAATAGTACATATTATTATAGATTATTATAATAGTATAAGTTATCATATAGAATATATATATAATTTATATTATATATTAATATATATATAGTATATATATATATGATATATATTATAATATGTATATATTGTCTCTAATATATTGTTATACAAATGTCTATATTTCTATATATATATATGAATGAATGATGTTATACATATAAAGTTATACTACTATACAATACATATATATATCATATATATATATATGAATCTATATATCTACTAGATATAATTATTATACTATATGTATATAATCTACAATATAGATATTAATATATAATAATATCATCTATATATATATCTATTAATTATCTTATATAATATATATATACTATATAGAATATAATATAATAGTAATATAGAGATAAGATATATATATATATAGTATATATATATATATATATATAACCATCATATATATAGATATCATATCTCTTAGATAATATTATATGCAATATAATAAATATACATATATATAATATAATCATATATATATATAATATTTACATCGTCTACTATCTCTCTAATATATTTATAAAATATATATAAATTATATATATAAATCTCTATATCTATATTTATATTGCCGCTATATATCCAATATATACAAAATATAAATTTATATAATTTATATATAATATATATATATTAATATACTTAAATCTTATATCTATATAATTACTATTTATATATATATATATATTAGATCTATATATAAAGATATAATATATTATCTAACTATCATACTATTATGCATATGTATATAGATATACTCTATATATAATATATAATATCTATATATATATATATATAGATATATATATAGTATTTATATATTATGTTTCTATATCTATCTATCTATCGATATAGATATATATAATATATATATCTATAGTATATATAATTCCTCGCTATGGTTGTGTGTTGGTGTGTGTGTGTGGTGTGGTTGTGTGTGTTGTGGGTGTTGGGGTGGTTGTGTTGTTGTGGGTGTGTGTTTGTGTTGTGCCGTGGTATTTATATATATGAATATTAGGAATAATTATATATTATATTATCGCATACATCTCTACTATATAAATAAAAAAAAAAAAAATATATATTATTTATTACCTAGTTCTATATCTTTATATATATCATATATATACATATAGAGAACTCTATATAAATACTCTATATATATATATATATTATAGCTATATATTATTATATACCTATATATTTCCAGAACTATTCTCTTATGTATTTTTATACATTTCTATATATATAATATACATATATCTATATATCTAATATATATATATATATATATACTATTAAATTCTCAGGATCTAGGTGGCTATGTACATAGTTATATAGGTGTATTATATATATATCGTATATTCTATAAGTATATAATATATATATCTACCTATCTACTATAATCTATATACATATATACAATTTTCGATATACTATCTTTTATATATATCTATATCTCTCTATATATATATATATAATAGAGTATACGAGGAGCGCGAGAGAGAGAGAGACAGAGGAGAGGAGAGGAGTAGAGAAGGGAGAGACATACCACACACACACACACACACACACACACACACACACACACACACACACACAACACAACACACATAAGGTTATATATATATATATACTATATATATATATCTCGCTGAGATTAGATCGCTTCGCTCAGATAGATCGCTAATAGATCTAATAGACAATAGATCGAATATAACATTATTACTATATATATTTTTTCATCTCTCCTTCTGCTCTATTCTTATACTCTACTCTCTCTCTCATATATAGATATAGATATATATCTCTACTAGTCTAAGGTATATAATCTCATATAATGGTATAATGTATATGTCCTATAATCGTACGTGCCTATGTTAGTATATATGAATAGTATATATAATATATTAGTGATACTATATACTATAATCGATATATATATATATAGTATATCTCATATTATGATACTGTATAAATGTATCTCTATATATATTATAGATATATATATCATCGATATAGATATATATACCTATCTATATATATATATATATATATATATATATATATTATATATATGATATAATATATAAGATAGATAGGATATATATCGTGGTTGTGTGTGTTGGTGTGTGTGTGTGTGTTGTGTGTGGTGTGTGGTGTGTGTGTGTGTGCGTGTATATATATATATATATATATGTATATATATATATATTCTCTATATATAATATATATATATTAATATAGATTATTAGAGTATATATAATATAATATTATATGTGGTGTGTGTATATAGATAGATATATATAGTATAGTATAACTATATCTATATATAGATATATGTCATGTATTTCTGTAGGTAACGTATGTAGAATTATGTGTGTTTTGGGTATGTGTGTGTGTGTGTGGTGTGTTGTGTGTGGGTGTGTTGTGGTGTGGTTGTTGTGTGGTGTGTGTGTGTGCGTGGGTGTGGTGTAATATATATAAATAGAGTTAATATATAGGTATATATATATATATCTGTTATGTAATATAGTCTACATAATATATAGTTGTAGATATATATAACATATACCATAAAAATATGAGTGATGTAGATAGATTATATATAGGATAAATATAATATATATATATTTGTTATTATATAAGAGATATAGATATGTGTATATATATATATATATTCTATATATATCTATATCTATTATATATTATAGAAATATATAATATATAATGTATTGTTTTTGCAATTTTACTAAAAACAGTAAAAATATAATATGGTAATAATAGCAATAATAATATTAATACAACATTAAAACGGTTAATTATTTATTATTATTATTCATTAGTAAGTAGTATAGTAGTAGTAGCTTATTGTATTATCATTGTTATTATTACATTTGTGATATTTTTTGGCGATAATGCTAATAATTTAAAGTCATAATAATAATACTACTAATAATACTAACATAATATAATTTAATAATAATAATAAAATCATAGTAATAATAATATTAATAATAGAATATAATGATATAACTAATAATACTGAATAAATAGACGTAAATCATAGGTAATAATAGAACCATGATAAATAATCCTCAATAATACTAATAATAATAATCATACTATTAATAAAAATAATGATGTACATTGATAATAAAAATGATAATATAAATGATCATATTTAGATAATCATCAAATCTTATCAAATTTCACTTTATTCGCTCTTTTATCATCATTTTGCTGTCATGTTAATACAATTCTGGTAATTATTATGATTGTTACTCTAATAGTAGCCAAACATATCAAGACATCGAAAAAAAAACGTCATTTTGGAGTTAACTTATCAAAAGGATATATTATTTCGCTAGATTTTGTCGCCTTTTCGACTTTTTCGTTTTTTTTTTTCTTGAGGGACCTTTTTACTATATATGGACACAAGTCCTGTTATTATCCTCATTATTATCATGAGTATCATTATTATTATCGTTGATCATCAATCCCATTAATCCATCAGATCATCATTACATCATCATATCCTCATTATTGGTCAATTTTTTTTATCATTATTGCAATTATATCATTATTATTGCCATTATTTGCGTTATAAAGGATATATATTTTTGCAATTAACATACTAATACAACTACAAAATATAGTAATACAATAAAATAATACTACTATAACGTGTTTATAATACTTAATTTAATATGTTTTTAAATAATTATTTATATAATTATTTTTAATTAATATCGTTATTACGGGAATTTTTACTGTTATAAAAATTTATTTTTACAATTTTACACCAAAAAAATAAAAAAAATAAAGATAATAAAACAATAATAATTTTAAAAAAAATTATTTTTTTTATTATTAACTTATTATATTATTATTTTGTTTTTATTACAGTTATAAAATAATTTTTTGGGAAAAGCTAATAATTAAATTATAAAAATAAAAAACATAATAATAATAATAATAATAAAAAAAAATAAAAATTTAAAAAAAAAATGATATTAATAATGATAATAGTAATAAACAATAAACATCAATGTTATCCCAAAATTTTTTTATTCCACATTTTTTCACATTATTGTCATAATTAATAGAATTCTGGTAATTATTTTCATTATTCCCTAAAATTGCCCGAATTCAAATACTGGAAAAACTCATTTTTGAATCTACTCTGAAAAGCTATTTTCGTTAGATTTTGCCGCTTTTTTTTTTCTTTTTTGGGTTTTTTTTTTTTTTTACCCGTTTTTTATTTTAGGACACAAATTTCCTTTTTTTTATCATCATTATTTTCATGATTTTCATCATTTTTATCGTTATCATCATCATTTCTTTATTATCATCACATTTCACTTATTTCAATTATTATTTTCATTATTTCAATTTTTCTTATATTTAAATCATTCATTATAAAAATATAAATTTTACAAATAATTAATAACCTACAATATAATAGTAATAATAACAATAAAAAAAATAACAATAAAAACGTTTTTTTAATTTTTTTTTATATAAATTTTTTTAAAAAATGTTATTTCTGTTAAATTTTACTGTTTAATATTATTTTTACAATTATACTACGTAAAAATAATAATAAGATAATAATAACAAAATCAATTTAATGCAATATTATAACAATTTTATTATTTTTATTTACTTCTTTTATTATTTTTTGTTTTTTTACAGTTTTTAATATATTTTTTGGAAAAAAAGCAATAATTTAAAATAATAATAAAAATAAGATAATAAAAATAATTTTAACTTATTATTATCATTATAATAATAATAAAATAATAAAAATAAAAATAATACAATAAATATAAAGAAATAGTAATAATTTTAAAATTTTCATGAAAAGTTATCAAATTCTCTTTATTCTCACTTTTTTCCCTTATTTTTTATGATAAATAGAATTCTGGCATTTTTTCGTTATTCCTTTAAAAATTGCCAGAATCATCAAAAAATGAAAAAAAAAACTATTTTGGGGGTTTACTCCAAAAGTCTAAAATTTTGCTAATTTTGCCCATTTTCGACTTTTTTTTTTTTTACTTTTTTTTTATATTGGGGAAAAATTCCTGTTATTTATCATTTTATCATGATTATTATCTTTATTATCATTATATCATCATTACTCTTTTCACTATTATCATCATTATTGCAAATTTTTATCATCATTTTCATCATTTTTGCAATTTTTTCATCATTTTGCAATTATTTCATTATTTTTTGAAAAAATTTCAGTTAGAATAATTTTTTACAAATTAAATAATAACAAATACAATAAAAAATAATAAAAAAAGTATAAAAAAAAAACGTTTTTATAATATTAATATTTTTTTTTTTAAAATTTAAAATCGTTATTACGTAAATTACTTTTTTAAAATTATTTTTACAATTAAACTCCATGAAATAATAAAAATTAATAATAAAAATAAAAATATTAGTAAAAATATTTAAAATTATCGTTTTTTATTATTATTATATTATTATTCTTTTTTTCAGTTATAATAATTTTTTTTTTTCAATAAAACTAAAAATTAAATAATGATAATAATAATAATAAAATAATAATAATAATAAAATAATAATAATGATAATGATGATAATAATAATTAATGTTATAAAATTTAAAATCATCAAAGTTATCCAAAATTCCCCCTTATTCTCACTTTTTTTCATTATTATTGCCATATTATGTCAAAGGGGAATTTAAATTGTTACCCAAAAAATTGCCAGAAAACGTCATTTTTGAATCTCCTCTCAAAAGGGTATATTCACTAGTTTTTCCCTTTTTTTTTACTTTTGGGGTTTTTTCCCTTTTTCCTTTTTTAAATTTTATATAGAAACATTCCTGTTATTTTTGTCAAATCATATGATTTTTCACATTATTATCGTTATCATCTCTTATCACATTATCATCATTATTGCAATTTTATCATTATTATTGCAATTTTTTAAAACATTTTATTGCAATTATTGCAGTTATAATAAATATTTTACAACATACTAATACAAACTACAATAATAATGTAAAAACAATAATAATAACAATAAATTTCTTTTTATTTATAAATAATTATATCATTTTTCAATTAATATCGTTATTAAATGTAATTATTACTGTTATAATATTATTTTTACATTTATATACAGTAAAAATAATAATTTTGATAATAATAACAATAATAAAATTATAGCATATTATAAAATTTTTATTATTATTTTAATAATAATAATATTATTATTTTTCATTATTGTTATTATTCATTATAATTAATTTTTGGGATTATAATAATTAAGTAAAATAAAAAAAAATATTTTAATAAAAAAATAAATTAATAATATAATAATAATATATAATATAAATAAATAATAAAATAATAAAAATAATAATAAATAGTTTAAAAAAATACTAATAAAATAATAATATAATATTATAATCATCGAATGTTTCGATTATTATTGTCATGATTACTAGAATTCTGGTTAATTATTATCATTATTACCTAAAATTGCCAAAATCATCAAATGAATGGAAGAACGTCATTTTGGAGTCTACCTCAAAAGGTATATTTCGCTAGATTTTACTGCTTTTTCGACTCTTATCATCATTATTACCCAAATTTTTATCATCATTATTGCAATTATTATCATTATTTTTGTAATTATTACAACATACTAATAACAACTACAATAATAATAGTAATAAATTATAATAAATAATAATGTTTTTATGATAATTATTATAACATTATTTTAATTAATATTATTCTTATGTAATTATTACTATTTTTTTTTCAATAATTATTTTTACAATTTCCTATATAATAATAAATATAAGGGTAATAATAATAATACTATAATACATAAAATTTAAAGATTAGTATTTTATTATACTTATTATTATTTTTTTGTTTATTATTACACTTATAATTATATTTTAGCAAAAAATAATAATTAAAGCAATAATAATATTAACAAAAATAATAATAATAATAATAATAAAAAATATAATAATAATATAATAATGATAATAAAAATAATAAAAATTAATAATAATAATAATATAATAATAACATTAATAATAATATAATTGATAATGAAAATAATATATAGTAATAATTAATAATCATCAAAAAGTATCCAAATTCTCTTTATTCTAAATTTTTTCATCTTATTGTCATGATTAATAGAATTCTGATATTATTATCATTATTCCCAATAATTGCAAATCATTGAATGAATTGAAAAACTTATTTTGGAATATATTCTTAAAAGGGTATATATCCCTAGATTTCCGCTTTTGACTTTTTTGGGGTTTTTTTTTTTCCTTTTTTTTAAAATAGAACACAATTCTTGTTATTTTCATTATTTTCTATTGTCATTATTATCGTTTCATCATCATTATCATTATCATCGTTACATCAACATTATAACATTTTTGCAATTATTATTATCATTATTTTCAGTTTTTCACATCAAATATTGCAAAAATTATTGAGGTTTTTTTTTTTTGGGGGGAAAATTATAATTTTTGAAAAAAAAAATAAAATTAA
>NW_023654142.1:75772-83272 GCF_015228065.2 Penaeus monodon
TGGATAACATTTGATGATTATTAATAATATTACTATTATCATTATTATTATCATTATTATTATTTTCATTATTATTATTATTATTATTATTATTGTTATTATTATTAGTATTATTAGTATTACTATTATTTTTATTATTACTTTAATTATTAGTATTATATCGAAAAATGATATTATAACTGTAATAATAATAATAATAATAGTAATATGTATAATAATAATAATAATAATCGTTATAATAATGTTATTAATATTATTATTGCTATTATTATCATTATTATTATTTTTACTGATAGTATAATTGTAAAAATGATTATTATAACAGTAATAATTACAGTAATAACGATATTAATTAAAATAATGATATAAATAATTATTACAAAAAACGTTATTATTCTTATTATTAATGTTATTACTATTATTATTGTAATTGTTAATAGTATAGTTGTAAAAATATGTATTATAACTGCAATAATTGCAATATTAAGGATAATAATTGCAATAATGATGATAATAATTGCAATAATGATGATGGTAATTCTGATAATGATGATGATGACGATAATAATGATGATAATCATGATAATAATGATGATAATAACAGGAATTGTGTCCATATATTATAAAAAGGTAAAAGAAAAAAAAAATCCCAAAAGTCGAAAAAGCGGCAAAATCTAGCGAAATATAGCCTTCTGAGAGAAGACTCCAAAATGACGTTTTTTCCATTCATTTGATGATTCTGGCAATGATTAGGGTAATAATGATAATGATTACCAGAATTCTATTAATCATGACAATAATGATGATAAAAGTGAGAATAAAGAGAATTGGGATAACAGTTGATGATTATTAATATTAGTACTATTATCATTATTATTATCATTATTATCATTATTATTATTATTATTATCATTATTATTATTATTATTATTATTATTATTATTATTATTATTATTATTATTATTACATTAATTATTAGTATTATTGGCAAAAAATATATTACAACTGAAATAATAACAATAATAATAATAATAAGTATAATAATAATAATACTAATTAATATTGATATTAATATTATTATTGTTATTATTATCATTATTATTATTTTTACTGGTAGTATAATTGTACAAATAATTATTATAACAGTAATAATTCCAGTAATAACGATATTAATTAAAATAATGATATAAATAATTATTATAAAAACGTTATTATTGTCATTATTATTGTTATTAATATTATCATTGTAGTTGTTATTAGTATAGTTGTAAAAATATACATTATAACTGCAATAATTGCAATAACAAAGATAATAATTGCAATAATGATAATAATTGCAATAAAGATGATAATGATGATGATAGTGATAATGATGATAATCATGATGATAACGATAATAATGATGATAATCATGATAATAATGTTGATAATAACAGGAATTGTGTCCAAATATAATAAAAAGGTAAAAGAAAAAAAAAATCCCAAAAGTCGAAAAAGCGGCAAAATCTAGCGAAATATAGCCTTCTGAGAGTAGACTCCAAAATGACGTTTTTTCCATTCATTTGATGATTCTGGCATTTATTAGGGTAATAATGATAATAATTACCAGAATTCTATTAATCATGACAATAATGATGATAAAAGTGAGAATAAAGAGAATTTGGATAACATTTCATAAAAAAAAAGTCCACAAAATATTTTTAGCACCCATTCTTATGTTTTTCTTTTGCTCTATTTCTGATTTCCTTACTACATGGTAGTATTAAAACGTAGCTGTTATACATTTCTTTCTTCCTTGGTTCCACTGTACTTACCACTGTCGTCATTAGCATTCCTCTATTTATGAATATCGTTTTTATCGTTATTATTTACTGTCATCATTTTACCTTTTAATTGATTATTTGTGTAGTAGAAATAATAGTGGTAGTTGTCATAATAGCAGTTCTGGTATCATAATGATATAATGGTGGTATTAATTATAATAATGATAATAGAAATAATAATTTAAAAAAATAAATAAATAGTAATAATAATGATACACGAGTTTCTCCTATCTAGTCTCTAAATCCACGTTTTCTACGTCTACTGCCTCCAAAGAAAATCGTAACCTTTGCATTTCATGTCTTTCTTTTAATTGGTTTTGGGAAAAATAAAGACATCTACTACTGAGTCAACCCAGCAAAATGTTTTCCTTTGTAGGAATATGTAAATAAATGTGTTTTTAGTATCTGTATATGAACACTACAATTATTTTATTGTTATTCTTCCTCGTCTTTGCTTCTGTGATGAATTCTTGAAAACCGTTTATTTTACTTTTTTTCATATCTTGGGCATATCTGCTAATTGAAGCGTTCAAAATGTATAAACTCCAAGTATCTGATAGTACCAGGGAAAAAAGTGATTTGGCAACAGATAACATTAAAATTGAAGACAAAAGGCTATTCCTTTAATCCAGACACCTTTGTTAAAAGAGGGGGAATTTAAAAACAGTAATTATATATAATTTTTAATTGTGTATTTTTATTGTAAAATCCAATACAGTTGAAGATTGCAGACTGGATATTTGTACTGCACGTAATCCGTTTTATCCTTGAAACCTTTATAGATATGCCACTTTCCAAACAAGGGGGGGAATATCATGTAGCATGTGGCAGCTCTCTTTATCCAACTCTTACCTCCTTTTATAAGAATTTTCCGTTCATATTCTTGTTTATAATATCATTAAAATCTGGTTTATCAAATATTAGTCAATATTCTTTTTGCCTATGTCCTTCCAACCTAGAAGACTTTCAAAAAATGAGACATTGGTTCACAGAATATATGCGACTGACTCAAGTAAACATCATGGAGTGAAACTGATTTGCACGTTGTATATTTTTCAGGTATATAACAAATACATATAATGCTAACCTAACTGCTAGTGGAAGCAGGAGCAGTAGCCATTTTCTGAAGCCAAGGATGAAGTATCAGTAGAGATGTTGCATAGTTATCGTTACTTCGTTCCCTTTTGATAAGCGTCGTTCCCTGGCTGTCACAAATATTTTAACTGAATTTGAAAGTTTTGTGTACTCATTTCAAATGACTGGCTATATAATTTGCCCTAATACGAGTATATAGACACGCGCGCGCGCGTGCGCTCAAGATAATATTGACTAGAATACTTTTTAATTTCATGGAAGAGCATTTCAAATTTTACAGCAAAATATGATGTATGGGATTAATTCAAAATATATTGATACATTTCTGATTATCATTATTGCAACCATTATCATTTTCATTATTACTATCATCATTGTTACTACTACTATTATCAATATACAATCAACCATCAAATGCAGGGTCAGGGAAAGGCCTTACTCCTTTCTAGAAAGTTTCCTGGAACACTTACCTCTATAATGAGTTCTATATCACCATCAGCAGCAAAGAGAAAAAGGTAAGCAGAAGAATCAGAGTAAAAAACAAGAGAGATTTTGCGCAACAGCGGCTGAAAAGAATAGTACACTTATGCATATTTATACAATGTTTTTTTTTTTTTTTTTTTGAGAATTTACACTTCAGAAGACCAAAACCTCTCTGAATGTTCATGGTTGAAAGAATATAGCTGCATGCTTGGTAATTCTTTATGGTTTATATAGTACTCCTTGTAGATTGATGGTCCAGGTATAGGTATGTGTGCCCCATTAGGTTAGATTGCATTAGGTTAGATTGCATGTAAGCTTTCGTTAAACTAGTTTAGCTTATGCTTGTTTAGGTTATTTCAGGTTCAGTTAAGTTAGGTTAGGTCTGGTTTAGTTAGGTTAGGGTAATGTAGGGTAAGTTAGGATTGGTTAAGTTACATTATTTAACCCAACGTAAGTAAATGTAATCCATCATTATTTAACCTAACCTAACTAAACTTAATCATACCCAACATAACCTAAATAAACCTAATCTTAATTAACATAACCTAATATAACATAAGATAATATAACGTAAATTGATCCTAATCTAAACTAATGAAACTTCTTACCCAAAGCAAACTAACTTACCCTAACCTAAACTAACTTACCTAAACCAAACCTAACCTTCCCTTACCTAACTAAACCTAATCTAACCTAACCTAGCTAACATAGCCTAACTGAACCTGAACTAACATCAACATACATCAGCTAATCAAACCTACCCATACCTAACCTCACAAAACCAAACCCAACCTAACTAGACATAACGTAATCTAATCAAATCTAACCTAACTTAACTGAACCTAACCTTAACTAAATGAATCTGATTTAACGAGATTTAACCTAACCTAATTGAACCTAGCGTAACTATACCTAATTCAACCTAACCTTTTGTCTTCCTTCGCAGGAGGAGGTGGCTGATCGCAGGACCAGAGCTTCTCCAGGCTGCTGTGCCCCCGCGGATCATGCACCGCTGACCCAAACGCGCTCGCGAAAGGCCTCTGCACTCCGGTACTCCCTCGCTCCCAACCCCCTGTCTCTCTCTTTTTTCCCTTCTTTTTCTCTCTTCATCTCTCATGTTCTCACTTTTCTCCTTATCATTCTCTTTCTCCCTTTCTCTCTCTCCTACCCTCTTGATTTTTCATTTTTCCGTATCGCTATTCACTCATCAGTCTCTCTCTCTTTCTCTTCTCTCCTCTTTCCTCTCTCTCCTTTCCTTCTCTCTCTCTCTCTTCTTTAGCTCTTTCTTTTTTATCGCTCACTTTGTATGTATATATATATATTTCTTCCTTTCCCTCTTCAAACTCTCTATCTTTCTCTCTTCTATGCCTTTCCCTCTGCTTCTCTGTATTCCAAGGAATATATATATATATATATATATATATATATATATATATATATATATATATATATATACACATATACATATATATACAGATAGCAAGGTGCGAATCTTTATGTGGTAAAATCTTATTTTTTCTCTGGCCAGGCAAACCCTAACGATTAGGTGGGAAAATATCCCTTATAAGACAAGTTTGTTTTAAAAAATGAATTTAGCTATAAAAATGCTAACTTTTAAAAAATAAAACACTAATTAAAAGAAAACTTAAAGCTATAACTAAATTAGTTTCTTTCGTTCTGGGTTCCTCAAGCCTATGGCCCTTAACACGCTCCCACGTGGTGATGAATGTGGCATTACATAGAGAGGTGCTCTCATAGTTAATGCTAATAGGCTTCCATAAAACACGAAAAGAGAAAACAGGAGAAAATATATATAAATGTAAACAAAAAAATCCCCGCTCCTGGGACATCCGTGCGGCCTCTTCTTCCGCAAGAGAGGTTGGTGTCTTCGCCTCCCTGACAGTCGGTGTCCAACTAGCTCCGTCCATCCAGCTTGAATTAAGGGCAGGAGAGTTAGCAGGTCTATACTTAAACATGGAGTGTGGGACCGTAGAGTTTTTCCCAGGGGTAATTTCGGCTTACACACGAGGTCAGGCTGCCGAAGGAGAAATCCATAAATTTGTGTTTAAATTTTTCATTATAACCCCACAGTCCACTACAATAACAAAAATGATGATGATAATGATAATAATAATAGTTCTCATAATATTGTTATTACTGTTGTTAATATTGTCATTACTATTACTTTTATTAGTAGTATATTTGCAAAAATATTTATAACTGTAAAAATTACAATAATAACGATAATAATTAAAATGATATAAATAATGATTATAAAATCGTTATTATTGTTATTATTATTGTTATTACTATTGTGGTGTATCAAAACAATTAGTATGACCAGGGCCGCCTTACGCAAATAAAGTAAATTATTCAAATCCCTGGTATAAACCTCATGAGGTGGTAGCGTGGTCAGAGGAGCTTATTTTGGCGTGGGTTTGTTCCAGCATTACCCCCTCCGTCGCTCGATAAAATCGCAACACAACGAAGTAGTAAAACTAAAGCAAAACCATCTTTAAGAATTACGTTAAAATAAATTAAAATACAATAAGCTAAAATACTAGAAATTGAAAACTTAAAACAAATTTTAAATTCGAGAAAAACATGCAGTATATAATTAAAGTAAAAGTGAATCATAAAACCTGAACAAAGAAAAGCTCTCGTAACTATTAATGATTATTATTATTATATAAAAGCATGATCACATCCTGCTCCCATACGCAAGTCAAAGATACCACAGACATAAGTTTTCTCTTTTGTAGCTCCTTTGGGCGTCGAGCCGGTTTCATTCAGAAAAAAATAAGGAGAGAAAGACACCATGTCTCTGCTGCGGTCTCTACCGAACTGTTTATTTTTCGCGGTCATTGGGGGGTGAGGGGTGACGGTGACGTCACTATATACAGGTTTAAAAATTGATAAAAATAAAAATCTATTGATAAATGAACAAATAATAGGTAATTTAGTTAAAATGATAAAAATATAAAACAATCACAATAATGAACACGAGTAAAATAATACATAAAAATAATGTTTGTAAAAGTGGTCATCCTAATCGTTAAAATATTAAATGATTTATTTATAATTGAATAAAACAAGGAAACCAATGGATGATTAAAACTAGGCATGCCAACAAAGAACTGCATTTAAAAAGTAAAAAGGTAAATAAATTAAAGTCAAACGAGAACCAAAGAAAATGTACCACAACGGTAAACTAAAACAAACAGAAAATACGAAAATCAAGGATAAAAACTAATAATGATTAGGGTAAAAGGATGGAAAATGCTGTGCAGGGAAGGTACAGATTGCCCGACCAGGGAAGCGCGCGGGCGAGGATGCTCGCCGTCGCGAGATATAACGTCGCGCGTGGGGACTAGCCACACTACACTATTATTATTGTTGTTATTAGCAGTATAGTTGCAAAAATATCTATTATAATTGCAATAATTGCAATAAAGATGACAATAATTACAATAATGATAATAGTTGCAATAATGATGATAATAATGATGATAATGATGATGATAACGAAAATAATGATGATAATAATGATGATAATAACAGGAATCATGTCCATATATAATGAAAAAGGGTAAAAGAAAAAGATTCCCAGAAGTCGAAAAAACGGCAAAATCTAGCGAAATATAGCCTTTTGAGAGTATACTCCATAATGACGCTTTTTCGATTTCTTTAATGATTTTGGAAATTATAAGGGTAATAATGATAATAATTACCAAAATTGTATTAATTATGACAATAATGATGATAAAAGTTGATGATTTGATGATTATTAATTTCATTAGTATTATCATATTTATTATCATTATCATTATTGTCATTATTATTATTATTATTAATATTCTTCTTCTTATTATTATTATTATTATTACTTTAATTATTAGTATTATTGCCAAAAAATATATCATAACTGTAATAATAATAATAATAATAATAATAATAATAATAATAATAATGATAATAATGATAATAAGTATGAGTATGATAATAATAAAACTAATCGTTATAATATTGTTATTAATATTATTATTGTTATTATTATCATTATTATTATTTTTACTGGTAGTATAATTACAAAAATAAT
>NW_023654142.1:88272-101322 GCF_015228065.2 Penaeus monodon
ATTCATTTAAATATTTAAATTTTATTCCCTTTTTCTTTAAAATATAGAAATATATAATATAAAAATATATATAATATAAAAATATATTTTTAAAATGCAACATATAAATAGGTATATATATATTAATATTAGATACATATATACAAAAAACATACATATATACAAACATTATACAGACATTATATTACAACACATATACAAACTTTATGACAAAACATTATACATACAAAAATACAACAAATACAACATGTATACATAATATATAAAAACATATAACATAAATATAACATGTATATATGCACAAATATAGGCAAAAATATATACAATAAAAACGCCCGACAAAAAATTACCGAAAAAAAAATTTCATTTTTTGTTTAAATTTAAATTTCTAACACTATTGAAAATTTTTTAAAAAACAGCCTACGAAATCCCACTTTAATTTGTTTTCCAATGTGGGTTTTATCAAAATTTAAACCTGTCCTGAGGGCCAAAGGGTCAGGTACGGGGGATCCCCCCAAAGATGGGTTTGTCACCGCTAATGGAACAAAAAAGGCAAGTTTTTTCGTAGGGATACCGCAAAGGCCCAATCTTTTGGGCCTTTTCCCCAAACAAAGATAAAATTCATCCTCTCTTTTCCCCCGTCTAGACCTAAATGTTTCTGGGAAATTTTTGTGACCCAAAAAGATAAAAACGGAGTTTAACAAAAAACGCTACCGTTTACCACCTGTTCACAGTTGCTTTGTCCTTTCCCCCTGCCTATACCCATATGGTAGTTTTCAGGTTTTTTTCCAATGTTTTCGTTTTTGGTTTTTTTTTCCATTGTATATATTTGTTTGCCCTATATCCCTTTATACCTTTTTGGGTTTGTCATTTTTGTATTTTTATTGTTATTTGATATCTTCTTTTGAATTTAACAAACCTCGAAATTTTAAAAAATGGGTTTGTTGTCAAAGGCATAGTTTTTTTTGGCCCACTATTCCCAGCACTGTGATGGGATAAGACTGATTCTGAAACTTTTCCCTTAAAAACATGAAATTTCGGGGCCTATCAGTCAAACCTTTCGTTTTGGGACTGTTCGACCCCTTTGTGGAAAAAACCAAAAAGATTTATATGTATGCATATGTATAATATGTATATTTTATATGGTTAATATGTTTTCTATATTTTAATTTTATATATGTATATATATGTATATATCGGGATATATATGATATTTTTGTATTATATATGAAAAAATTATGTGTATATAGGTATATATAGGTATATATGTATATATATAGTATAGGTATATAGGGAATATTAGTATATATAAATCTTTTAAAATATTATGTATATATATGTATATATAGGGAATAATAGGTAATAGGTCATAAGTATATATATGTATATATATAATAATATACAACACACACACACACACACCACAAACCCCCACACACCCCACACCCCCACACACCCAAAAAATATAATAAAATATAATATAAAATATATTATTATTTATATATATATAATAAAAAATAAAAAAAATAAATAAAATAAATAAATATATATACACATATACGCATAAGATATATATATACTATAATAATAAATATATAATTTTATAAATATATGTGTGGGTTGTGTGTGTGTGTGTGTTGTGGTGTGTGGGGGGGGGGGTTGTGTGGGTTTTGTGTGTGGGGGGGACATATAAGATTTTGTATAATATATAATTTTAATATTTTAAATAATATATATATATATAAAATATATATATATTTTGGGGGCCATATATAGAAATGAAAAATTACATAAAAGGGATTTTTAAATAATTTTATATTCTATAAAATATATATATATATATATATTAATATATATTTTTCATATATTGGGGACACACACAAGGGAAGAAACGGGAACCCAAAACCACAAAAAAAAAAACCCAACGGGAAAAATATCCCTGTGTTTATTTTTAAAATCCCACAGATACAAAAATATGAAAAGATAGATAGATACATGCATACATAGCCAGTTAATAGGTAAATAGAAAGATAGTAGATAGAAAAATAGGTGGGAAATATATATATAAAAAAGAAGATAGATAGATATACATATTACTATGAAATACACTTTATAAATAGATAAAAAGTATACCTTTAATAGGAAATTATCACATATTTTGGTGTGTGTGGGTGTGTGGGTGGGGGCCCTTTTTTTGTGTGCAGTATGTGTATACTATTGGGGCAAAGTTTTACCCCCGGAAACATTTTAAAAACCCCTCGGGCCCAAGGGAGGGTGGTAAAAAATACCGTTTTTTAGGATAAAAAAATTATTTTTATGCTTAATGTGGTGTCAAAACCTTTGAAGAAGATTTAAGCACGAGCTCAGTTTTTATTTTCATTTCATTTGATGTTTTCATCAAAATTTCATTATGTCTTTCCAAAATTTACTTTTACTTATTTCTTTTGTTTCATTTTGTTTTAAAACCCCTTATTCGATAGAAATGGGCATTGCTGCCAAAATTATTTTAACATATGTAAGGGGGGAAAGCAGAAAGTCTTTAAAAATATATTTAAAAAAACCAGGTGTTCTTTTTTTAATTTAAAACCCATCCCCCCCTCATCAAAAAGTATTCAGCGAAACACCCTCATTAACACAAATAAATTCCCCCCCCAAATAAAAAAGGAAAAAACATATATAGACAATGAAATAAAATTAGAAAGAAAAACCTATTAAGGGGAAAAATTTAAATAAAAGGGAAAACCAAAAAACCCCCCCCTCCCCGACCCCGCCCAGCGTTTCGCAGGCTCGTCCCTCAGAGTCCAAGTATTTTCTGGCTCCTTCCCTTTATCACCAACAATGAAAAAAAAGGTCAAAACCAGCCCCGTAAACCCGTGAATGTAAATTTTAAAAAAACCCCCGGCCCCGAATGGTAACTCCCCCCCCAACCCCAATTTCCCCTAAAGCTAGTCTTCCCAAAGCAAAATCCGTAGTCGGGGAGGAGATACCGCGGGCGATTTCCGGGAAAGGGCGGAGGGGTTTATCGTTCCAGCTTTAAATCACCCCTCCCCCCTTAAAAGAAAAAAAAAGTAAGGAGACTTTTTTCTTTTTTAAAACCCCTTTTAATTTAACATATTTAGTAAGTTATTTTAAATTCAGTATATCAGTGCATAAACAAAAAAAATATGTTAATCTTTCCCAAAAAAATTTATAAACAGAGAAAACCCAAAATCATAAAACAAAAAAACGATACAGACAAAATACTTCACTACACGGGGGGAAACATCTTTCCCTGGAAAACAAAAAGGGAATTTTTCCCAACTACAAAAATCGTAAAACAAGACAAAATTAGTAAAATAACAGCAAACACCACGAGAGGAAGTGATATGAAGAGGGATTTATTTTCCCCCAAAAATTGATTTCAGTTTAAAAACATCGGCAAATTCCCATTTTCTTTCCCCTTTTATATGGTGGACACCCAAAGGTTTTGGGTTTCTTTTAACTCAAAGGGCCCACTAATGTTTTCCCCTGGATAAAAAAAACCAAAGGGGGTTGTGGTTTCTTTTGAAAATTTTAAAAGGGGAAACAAGGGGGGGAATAGGGATACACTTAAAAATCCCTGAGTGCTAGAATGGGATTTCAGAGTTTTTTTTCCCACGTAAATTTCTTTGAAAAGAAACACGGGGATGATCGATCCCTTTACCACGTTTTGAAAAAAACAGCTCCCCGCTCCGATATCGCTTGCACTAATACATGTAAATGGTTCACAAAATTTTGGGAGAAACGAAAACCGGGAGGGGAAAAACTGGGCAACCTTTTGATTATTCCCCCCGGGAATGCGGGTTTTTTGCAGGATTGGGGGACTATTTAAATTTTACCTTTTTTTTTAGCAAGTCTTCGGGCACAATACCGAAAAGCCCCTTACAGAATCTGCAAATACCTTGCCATGCTAAGAAACCTCTTCACGTCTCGTTTTGTTTTTGGTACAGGATAATTGTGGATTGACACGATATTCCCATTCAAAGGGCTAACTTGCCCCTGACCTACAGTATAGCCTAAGTAACCTTGGCTTGAGCAAAATCCCTTTTGACGAGGTTTACCGTCAAGTTTGCCGTAGTTAGCCTATCAAACAGCTCCCGCAGCCTGATCTTCCCAACTATTTGTATATATAATGTCATCATATATACATCCATTAATACCAGCAATTATATTGTTAATTAACCTCTGGAAAGTTGCAGGGGCTGTTCGAAGACCGAACGGGAGGACGCGATACTGATAAAGCCCATCGTGCGTTACAAAAGAAGAGATGCGTTTCGCACGTTTTGTGAGAGGAATTTGCCAATAACCCTTTAACAGATCAATTTTGGTTACAAATTTAGCATTGCCTACCAGATCAATGCAATCGTCTATCCTGGGAATAGGGTAACTATCATCTCTAGTTAATGCTTTCACACGTCTGAAATCAGTACAGAAACGCATAGATCCATCTGCTTTCGGAAGTAATATGCAGGGAAAACTCCACTCACTCATGCTAGGCTCGATAATGCCGTTTTCTAACATATAACTTCTTTCTTCTCTTAACTAATTATGTTTTAAAAGGTTGATCCTATAAGGATGTTGCTTAATAGGAGAATGACTACCAACATCAATATCGTGATAAAGATGTGTTTTGCTTGGGACATCAGAGTACAAATGGGAGTATTCATGCAGAAGTCTGCTCAACTCATCTTGTAGAGGCTCTGATAAGTGTTTCATTGTACATGATAAATCTCAGAATTACGTAATTTAGAGTTAGGTACACTATCTAGAGAATCAGCATCCCTCCCATTAATACTTCCACAGTATTTATAAATTCAGTCACCATGATTTCGGCACTTTCACCCTTATTGTCGCTCATAGGAAAATCATTACGTTCGAAATAAGGCTTCATCTGATTAATTTGACACTGTCACGTCTTTTTACGTCTCCCTGGGGTTTGTATAACATAATTTAGGTTATTTATCTTCTTCTCTACTACATAAGAACCGTAGTACCGTGCTTTTAGTTATTTTTGTCATTATTATTATTTTTACTGGTAGTATAATTGCAAAAATAATTATTATAACAGTAATAATTACAGTAACAACGATATTAATTAAAATGATGAAATAAATAATTGTTAGAAACTCGTTATTATTGTTATTATTATTGTTATTACTATTATTATTTTTGTTGTTATAGTATAGTTGCAAAAATATATATTATAGCTGCAATAATTGCAATAATAATGATAATAAGTACAATAATGATGATAATAATTGCAATAATGATGATAATGATGATGATAATGATGATAATAATGATGATAACGATAATAATGATGAAAATCATGATAATAATGCTGATAATAACAGGAATTGTGCCCATATATAACATAAAAAGGTAAAAGAAAATAATTCCTAGAAGTCGAAAAAGCGGTAAATCTAGCGAAATACAGCCTTTTGAGAGAAAATGCCAAAATGACGTTTTTTTTATTCATTTCATGAGTTTGGTAATGATTAAGGTAATAATGATAATAATTACCAGATTTGTATTAATCATGACAATAATGATGATAAAAGTGAGAATAAAGAGAATTTTGATAACATTTGATGATTATTAATATTAATATTATTATTATTACTATTATTATTATTATTATTATTATTATTATTATTGTTATTATTATTATTATTATCATTATTATTATTATTTATTATTATTATTATTATTATTATTATTATTATTATTATATTATCATTATTATTACTTTGATTATAAGCATTATTACCAAAAAATATATTATAACTGTAATAATAATAATAATAATAATAATAATAATAATAATAATAATAATAATAATAATAATAATAAGTATAATAATAATAATAATAATAATCGTTATAATATTGTTATTAATATTATTATTGTTATCATTATTATTATTTTTACTGATAGTGTAATTGCAAAAATAATTATTATAACAGTAATAATTATAATAATAACGATATTAATTACAATAATGATATAAATAATTATTATAAACTCGTTATTATTGTTATTATTATTGTAATTACTATTATTATTGTTGTTGTTATTAGTATAGTTGCATAAATATATATAATATCTGAAATAATTGATATAATAATGATAATAAGTGCAATAATGATGATAATAATTGCAATAATGATGATAATGATGATGATAACGATAATAATGATGATAATCATGATAATAATGATGATGATAACAGGTATTGTGTCCATATATAATTTTTAAAAAGTAAAAGAAAATAATTCCCAAAAGTCGAAAAAAGCAGTAAATCTAGCAAAATTATTATTATTATTATTATTATTATTATTATTTTTTTTTTTAATTATTATTATTATTAATATTATTATTGTTATTTTTATTACTATTATTATTGTTGTTGTTATTAGTACATTGCAAAAATATATATCATAACTCCAATAATTGCAATAATAATGATAATAGTTGCAATAATGATGATAATAATTGCAATAATGATGATAATGATGATAATAATGATAATAATAATGATGATAACGATGATAATGATGACAATCATGATAATAATGATAATAATAACAGGAATTGTGTCCATATATAATATAAAAAAGGTAAAAGAAAGTCGAAAAACAGGCAAAATATAGCGAAATACAGCCTTTTGAGAGTGTACGCCAAAATGACTTTTTCGACCTATTTGATGAGTTTGGCAATTATGATGATAATAACGAATTGTGTCCATATATAATATAAAAAGGTAAATGAAAATAATTCCCAAAAGTCGAAAAAGAGGCAAAATCTAGCTAAATAAAGCCTTTTGAGAGTATACGCAAAAATGAGTTTTTTTTCGATCTATTTGATGAGTTTGGCAATTATTAGGGTAATAGTGATGATAATTACCAGAATTGTATTAATCATAAAAATAATGATGATAAAAGTGAGAATAAAGAGAATTCTCATAACATTTGATGATTATTAATATTATTGATATTATTATTATTATTATTATTATTATTATTATTATTGTTATTATTATTATTATTATCATTATAATAATAATAATGATAATAATAATAATAATTAATTATTATTATTATCATTAAAACTAGCGAAATACAAGCTTTTGAGGAAATACGACAAAATTACATTTTTCGATCTATTTGATGATTTTGGCAATTATTAGGGTAATAATGATAATAATTACCAGAATTCTATTAATCATGACAATAAATAAGAGCATTTGGATAACATTTGATGATTATTAATATTATTACTATTGTCATTATTATTATTATTATTATTATTATTATTATTATTATCATTATTATTATTACTATTATTATTATTATTATTATTATTATTATTATTATTATTATTATTATTACTTTAATTATTAGTATTATTGCCAAAAAATATATTATAACTGTTATTATAACAATAATAATAATAATAATAAGTATAATGATAATACTAATCGTTATATTATTGTTATTAATATTATTATTGTTATTATTATCATTATTATTATTTTTTACTAGTAGTATAATTGTAAAAATTATTATTATAACAGTAATAATTACAATAATAACGATATTAATTAAAATGATGATATAAATAATTTTTATAAAAACGTTATTATTGTTATTATTATTGTTATTACTATTATTCTTGTAGTTATTATTAGTCTAGTTGTAAAAATATATATTATAACTACAATAATTGTAATAATAATGATAATAATTGCAATAATAATAATAATAAATGCAATAAAAATGATAATGATGATGGAAATGATAATAATTGCAATAATGATGATAATAATTACAATAATGATGATAATGATGATGGTAATGATGATAATGATGATGATGATAACGATAATAATGACGATAATCATCATGATGATAATAACAGAAATTGTGTCCATATATAATAAAAAAGGTAAAAGAAAAAAATCCCAAAACTCTAAAAAGCGGCAAAATCTAGCGAAATTTAGCCTTCTGAGAGTATACTCCAAAATAACGTTTTTTCCACGTTTTTGGCTTTTATTATTATTATTATTATTATTATTATTATTATTATTATTATTATTATTATTGTTATTATTATTATCATTAGTATTATTATTATTATCATTATTATTACTTTAATTATTACTATTAATGCAAAAAAAAATATTATAACTGTAATAATAACAATAATAATAATGATAATAATAATAATAATAATAAGTATAATAATAATAATACTAATCGTTATAATATTGTTATTAATATTATTATTGCTATTATTATCATTATTATTACTTTTACTGGTAATATTATTGTAAAAATAATTATTATAACAGAAATAATTACAGTAATAATGATAATAATTACAATAATGATGATGATAATTGCAATAATGATGATAATGATGATGGTACCGACAATAATTATAATAATTATGATAATAATGATGATAATAAGAGGAATTGTGTTCATATATAATAAAAAAGGTAAAAGAAAAAAATCCCATTAGTCGAAAAAGCGGTAAAATCTAGCAAAAAATAGGCTTTTGAGAGTAGACTCAAAAATGACGTTTTTTTTCCATTCATTTGATGATTTCGGCAATTATTAGGGTAATAATTATAATAATTACGAAAATTCTACTAATCATGACAAGAATGATGATAAAAGTGAGAATAAAGGAATTTGGATAGCATTGATGATTATTATTTTTATTATTATTATTATTATTATTATTATTATTATTATTATTATTATTATTATTATTATTATTATTATTATTATTATTATTATTATTATTATTACTATTATTATTACTATTACTATTATTATTACTATTACTTTAATTATTAGTATTATTGCCAAAAAATATATCATAACAGTAATAATTACAGTAATAACGATATTAATTAAAATAATCACATAAATAATTATTATAAAAATGCTATTATTGTTATTATTAATGTTATTACTATTATTATTACAGTTGTTATTAGTATAGTTGAAAAAAATATATTATAACTAGAATAATTGCAATAATAATGATAATAATTGCAATAATGATGATAATAATTGCAATAATGATGATAATGATGATGATAACGAGAATAATGATGATAATGATGATAATACCAGAAACTGTGTCCATATATAATAAAAGGTAAATAAAAAAAATCCCAAATGTCGAAAAAGCAGTAAAATCTAGCGAAAAATAGCCTTCTGAGAGTATACTCCAAATTGACGTTTTTTGGATTGATTTGATGATTTTGTCAATTATTGGGGTAATAATGATATTAATTACCAGAATTCTAGTAATCATGACAATAATAATGAAAAAAGATAGCATACAGAGAACTTGGATAATATGCGATGATTATTAATATTATTATTATTATTATATTTTTATTATTATATTATTATTATCATTATTATTATATTTTTATTATTATTATTATTACTATTATCATTATCATTATTACTTTAATTATTAGTATTATTGCCAAAAAATATATAACTGTAATAATAGAAATAATAATAATAATAATAAGTATAATAATAATAATACTAATCGTTATAATATTTATATTAATATTATTATTGTTATTATCATTATTATTATTTTTACAGGTAATATAATTGTAAAAAAAAATATTATAAAAACAAAAAATACAGTAATAACGATATTCATTAAAATAAAAAAAATTTTATTGTTATTATTATTAATAATTATTTATTATTACTATTATTATTATTAAAGTTGTTAGTATAGTTGTAAAAATATATATTATAACTTAAATAATTGAAATAATAATGATAATAATTACAGTAATGATGATAATAACGATAATAATGATGATAATCATGATAATAATGATAATAATAACAGGAAGTGGGTCCATATATAATAAAAAAGGTAAAAGAAAAAAATCCCAAAAGTCGAAAAAGCGGAAAATCCAGTAATATATAGCCTTTTAAGACTATACTCCAAAATAACGTTTTTTCCATTAATTTGATGATTTTAGCAGTTATTAAGGTAATAATGAAATTAATTACCAGAATTCTAGTAATCATGACAATAATGATGACAAAAGTCAGAATAAAGAGAATTTTCATAACATTTGATGATTATTAATATTATTACTATTATCATTATTATTATCATTATTATTATTATTATTATTAATATTTTTATTATTATTATTATTATTATTATTATTATTATTATCATTATTATTATTATTATTATTATTATTATTATTATTATTAATATTATCATTATTATTATTATTATTATTATTGTTATTATTATTATCATTATTATTTTAATTATTAGCACTATTGCCGAAAATATATTATAACTGTAATAATATCAATGATAATAATTATAAGTATAATAATAATAATAATAATCGTTATACTATTGTTATTAATATTATTATTGTTATTATTATCATTATTATTATTTTTACTGGTAGTACAATTGGAAAAATAATTATTATAACAGTAATAATTACAGTAATAACGATATTACTCAAAATAATGATGTAAATAATTATAATAAAAACGTTATTATTGTTATTATTATTGTTATTACTATTATTATTGTAGTTGTTATTAGTATAGTTGTCAAAATATATATTACAACTGCAATAATTGCAATAATGATGATGATAACTGCAATAATGATGATAATAATTGCAATAATGATGATAATGATGATGGTAACGATGATAATGATAATGATGATGATAACGATAATAATGACAATCATGATAATAATGATAATAACAAGAATTGTGTTCATATATTATAAAAAAGGTAAAAAAAATCCCAAAAGTCGAAAAAGCGGAAAATCTAGGGATATATAGCCTTAAGAGAATATATTCCAAAATAACGTTTTTTCAATTCATTTCATGATTTTGGCAATTATTTGGGGAATAATGATAATAATTATCAGAATTCTATTAATCATGACAATAATGATGATAAAAGTTAGAATAAAGAGAATTTGGATAACGTTTGATGATTATTAATATTATTACTATTATCATTATTATTTTCATTATCATTATTATTATTATTATTATTATTTTTATTATTATTATTATTATTATTATTATAATATTATTATTATTATTATTATTATTATTTTTATTATCATTATTATTATTATTATTATTATTATTATTATTATTATTATTATTATTGTTAATATTATTATTGCTTTAATTATTATTATTATTGCTAAAACTATATTATAAGTGTAATAATAACAATAATAATAATAATAAGTATAATAATAATACTAATCGTTATATTATTGTTATTAATAGTATTATTATTATTATCCTTATTATTATTATTACTAGTAGTGTAATTGTAAAAATAATTATTGCAGTAGTAATAATTACAGTAAGAATAATATTAATTAAAATAATGTTATATATAATTATCATAAAAACATTATTATTATTATAATTGTTATTACTATTATTATTGTAGTTGTTATTAGTATAGTTGTAATAATTACAATAATAATGATAATAATTGCAATAATGATGATAATAATTGTAATAATGATGATAATGAGTCGAAAAAGCAGTAAAATCTAGCGAAATATAGCCTTTTGAGCGTAGACTCCAAAATGACGTTCTTTCCATTCATTTGATGATTTTGGCAATTATTAGGGTAATAATGATAATAATTAACAGAATTCTAGTAATCATGACAATAATAATCGATAACATTCGATGATTATTAATATTATTATTATTATTATTATTATTATTATTTTTATTACTATTATTATTATTATTTTTATTATTATCATTATTATTATTATCATTATTAATATTATTATTTTTATTATTATTATTTTTTTTTTTTTTTACTTTAATTATTAGTATTATTGCCAAAAATTATATTATAACTGTAATAATAACAATAATGATAATAATAATATTATTATTATTAATAATAATAATAATAATTCTTATAATATTGCTATAATTTTATTATTGTTATTATTATCATTATTATTATTCTTACTGGTAGTATAAATGTAAAAATAATTATTATAACAGTAATAATTACAGTAATAACGATATTAATTAAAATAATGATATAAATTATTATTATAAAAACGTAATTATTGTTATTATTATTGTTATTACTATTATTATTGTAGTTGTTATTAGTATAGTTGTAAAAATATTTATTATAACTGCAATAATTGCAATAATAATGATAATAATGGCAATAATGATGATAATGATGATGATAATGATGATAATGATGATAATGATGATGATAACGATAATAAGGATGATAATCATGATAATAATGATGATAATAACAGGAATTGAGTCCATGAAAAAAAAATTTAAAGAAAAAAATCCCAAAAGTCGAAAAAGCGGCAAAATCTAGCGAAATATAGCCTATTGAGAATAGACTCCAAAATGATGTTTTTTCCATTCATTTGATGATTCTGGCAATTATTAGGATAATAGTGATAATAATTACTTATTATTATTATTATTATTATTATTATTATTATTATTATTATTATTATTATTATTATTATTATTATTATTATTATTATAGTTATTATTATTATTATTATTATTATTATTAATATTATTATTATTGTTATTATTATTATTATTATTATTATTATCATTATTACTATTATTATTACTTTAATTATTAGTATTATATCCAAAAAATATATTATAACTGTAATAATAACAATAATAATAATAATAAGTAATACTAATAATAATAATACTAATTGTTATAATAATGATTTTGATATTATTATTGGTATTATCATTATTATTATTTTTACTGGTTGTATCAATGTAAAATAAATTATTGTAACAGTAAAAATTACAGTAATAACGATATTAATTAAAATAATGATATAAATAATTATTATAAAAACGTTATTATTGTTATTATTATTGTTATTGCTATTATTATTGTAGTTGTTATTAGTATAGTTGTAAAAAATGTATAA
>NW_023654142.1:103922-113922 GCF_015228065.2 Penaeus monodon
ATCATCATCATTATCATCATTATCATCATCATTATCATCATTATTGCAATTATTATCATCATTATCATCATTATTGCAATTATTATCATCATTATTGCAATTATTATCATTATTTTTTGCAAAAATTGCAGTTATGATATATATATTTACAACTATACTAATAACAACTACAATAATAATAGTAATAACAATAGTAATAAAAATAATAACGTTTTCATAATAATTATTATATCATTTTTTTAAATTAATATCGTTATTACTGTAATTATTACTTTTATAATAATTATTTTTACAATTATACTACCAGTGAAAATAATAATAATGATAATAATAACAATAATAATATTAGTAACAATATTATAAGAATTATCGTTATTATTATTATTATATTATTATTCTTATTATTACAGTTATAATAATTTTTTTTGTCAATAATACTAATAATTAAAGTAATGATAATAATAATAATAATAATAATAATAATAATAACAATAATAATAATGATAATGATGATAATAATAATGATAATAGTTATAATATTAATAATCATCAAATGTTATCCAAATTCTCTTAATTCTCACTTTTATCATTATTATTGCCATGATTATGTACAAACTGGTAATTATTAACATTGTTACCCAAATAATTGCCAGAAAACGTCATTTTTGAATCTCCTCTCAAAAGGCTATATCTCACTAGATTTTGCCGCTTTTTTGACTTTTGGGATTTTTTCTTTTACCTTTTTAATTATATATAGAAACAATTCCTGTTATTATCGTCAATATCATCATGATTATCATCATTATTATCGTTATCATCATCTTTATCATCATTATCATCATTATTGCAATTATTATCATTATTATTGCAATTATAATCATTATTATTGCAATTATTGCAGTTATGTTATACATTTTTTACAACTATACTAATAACAACTACAATAATAATAGCAATAACAATAATAATAACAATAATAACGTTTTTATAATAATTATTTATATCATTATTTTAATTAATATCGTTATTACTGTAATTTTTACTGTTACAATAATTTATTTTACATTGATACAACCAGTAAAAATAATAATAATGATAATACCAATAATAATATCAAAATCATTATTATAACAATTAGTATTATTATTATTAGTATTACTTATTATTATTATTATTGTTATTATTACAGTTATAATATATTTTTTGGATATAATACTAATAATTAAAGTAATAATAATAGTAATAATGATAATAATAATAATAATAATAATAATAACAATAATAATAATAAATAATAATAATAATAATAATAATAATAATAATAAGTAATTATTATCACTATTATCCTAATAATTGCCAGAATCATCAAATGAATGGAAAAAACATCATTTTGGAGTCTATTCTCAATAGGCTATATTTCGCTAGATTTTGCCGCTTTTTCGACTTTTGGGATTTTTTTCTTTAAATTTTTTTTTCATGGACTCAATTCCTGTTATTATCATCATTATTATCATGATTATCATCCTTATTATCGTTATCATCATCATTATCATCATTATCATCATTATCATCATCATTATCATCATTATTGCCATTATTATCATTATTATTGCAATTATTGCAGTTATAATAAATATTTTTACAACTATACTAATAACAACTACAATAATAATAGTAATAACAATAATAACATTTTTTATAATAATTATTTATATCATTATTTTAATTAATATCGTTATTGCTGTAATTATTACTGTTATAATAATTATTTCTACATTTATACTACCAGTAAGAATAATAATAATGATAATAATAACAATAATAAAATTATAGCATATTATAAAATTATTATTATTATTATTAATAATATAATATTATTATTATCATTATTGTTATTATTACAGTTATAATATATTTTTTGGCAATAATACTAATAATTAAAGTAAAAAAAAAAAAAAAAATAATAATAAAAATAATAATATTAATAATATAATAATAATAATGATAATAATAATAATAATAATAATAATAATAATAATAATAATAATAATAACAATAACTATAATAAAAATAATAATAAATAATAATAATAATAATAATAATAATAATAATAATAATATTTATTAATAATCATCGAATGTTATCGATTATTATTGTCATGATTACTAGAATTCTGTTAATTATTATCATTATTACCCTAATAATTGCCAAAATCATCAAATGAATGGAAAGAACGTCATTTTGGAGTCTACGCTCAAAAGGCTATATTTCGCTAGATTTTACTGCTTTTTCGACTCATTATCATCATTATTACAATTATTATCATCATTATTGCAATTATTATCATTATTATTGTAATTATTACAACTATACTAATAACAACTACAATAATAATAGTAATAACAATTATAATAATAATAATGTTTTTATGATAATTATATATAACATTATTTTAATTAATATTATTCTTACTGTAATTATTACTACTGCAATAATTATTTTTACAATTACACTACTAGTAATAAAAAAAAGGAAAAAATTAATATAACGATTAGTATTATTATTATACTTATTATTATTATTATTGTTATTATTACACTTATAATATAGTTTTAGCAATAATAATAATAATTAAAGCAATAATAATATTAACAATAATAATAATAATAATAATAATAATAATAATAATAATAATATTATAATAATATAATAATAATAATATAATAAAATAATAATAATAATAATAATAATGATAATGAAATAATAATGATAATGTAATAATATTAATAATCATCAAACGTTATCCAAATTCTCTTTATTCTAACTTTTATCATCATTATTGTCATGATTAATAGAATTCTGATAATTATTATCATTATTCCCCAAATAATTGCCAAAATCATGAAATGAATTGAAAAAACGTTATTTTGGAATATATTCTCTTAAGGCTATATATCCCTAGATTTTCCGCTTTTTCGACTTTTGGGATTTTTTTTACCTTTTTTATAATATATGAACACATTCTTGTTATTATCATTATTATCATGATTGTCATTATTATCGTTATCATCATCATTATCATTATCATCGTTACCATCATCATTATCATCATTATTGCAATTATTATCATCATTATTGCAGTTATATCATTATTATTGCAATTATTGCAGTTGTAATATATATTTTGACAACTATACTAATATCAATTACAATAATAATAGTAATAACTATAATAATAACAATAATAACGTTTTTATTATAATTATTTACATCATTATTTTAATTAATATCGTTATTACTGTAATTATTACTGTTATAATAATTATTTTCCAATTGTACTACCAGTAAAAATAATAATAATGATAATAATAACAATATAATATTAATAACAATAGTATAACGATTATTTTATTATTATTATACTTATAATTATTATCATTGATATTATTACAGTTATAATATATTTTCGGCAATAGTGCTAATAATTAAAATAATAATGATAATAATAATAACAATAATATAATAATAATAAATGATAATATTAAATAATAATAATAATAATAATAATAATAATAATAATGATAATAGTAATAATATTAATAATCATCAAATGTTATGAAAATTCTCTTTATTCTGACTTTTGTCATCATTATTGTCATGATTACTAGAATTCTGGTAATTAATTTCATTATTACCTTAATAACTGCTAAAATCATCAAATTAATGGAAAAAACGTTATTTTGGAGTATAGTCTTAAAAGGCTATATATTACTGGATTTTCCGCTTTTTCGACTTTTGGGATTTTTTCTTTTACCTTTTTATTATATATGGACCCACTTCCTGTTATTATTATCATTATTATCATGATTATCATCATTATTATCGTTATTATCATCATTACTGTAATTATTATCATTATTATTTCAATTATTTAAGTTATAATATATATTTTTACAACTATACTAACAACTTTAATAATAATAATAGTAATAATAAATAATTATTAATAATAATAACAATAATAACGTTTTTATAATAATCATTTACATCATTATTTTAATGAATATCGTTATTACTGTATTTTTTGTTTTTATAATATTTTTTTTTACAATTATATTACCTGTAAAAATAATAATAATGATAATAACAATAATAATATTAATATAAATTATAACGATTAGTATTATTATTATTATACTTATTATTATTATTATTATTTCTATTATTACAGTTATATATTTTTTGGCAATAATACTAATAATTAAAGTAATAATGATAATGATAATAGTAATAATAATAATAATAAAAATAATAATAATGATAATAATAAGTATAATAATAATAATAATAATAATAATAATAATAATAATAATAATAAAAATAATAATAATAAATAATAATATTAATAATCATCGCATATTATCCAAGTTCTCTGTATGCTATCTTTTTTCATTATTATTGTCATGATTACTAGAATTCTGGTAATTATTATCAATATTACCCTAATAATTGCCAAAATCATCAAATGAATGGAAAAAACGTCAATTTGGAGTATACTCTCAGAAGGCTATTTTTCGCTAGATTTTACTGCTTTTTCGACATTTGGGATTTTTTTTATTTTACCTTTTTTATTATATATGGACACAGTTTCTGGTATTATCATCATTATCATCATTATTCTCGTTATCATCATCATTATCATCATTATTGCAATTATTATCATCATTATTGCAATTATTATCATTATTATTGCAATTATTCTAGTTATAATATATTTTTTTCAACTATACTAATAACAACTGTAATAATAATAGTAATAACATTAATAATAACAATAATAGCATTTTTATAATAATTATTTATGTGATTATTTTAATTAATATCGTTATTACTGTAATTATTACTGTTATATTAATTATTTTGACAAATATACTACTAGTAAAAATGATAATAATGATAATAATAAGAATAATACTATCAATAACAATAATATAATGATTATTATTATTATTATACTAATTATTATTATTATTGTTATTATTACAGTTATGATATATTTTTTGGCAATAATACTAATAATTAAAGTAATAGTAATAATAATAGTAATAGTAATAATAATAGTAATAATAATAATAATAATAATAATAATAATGATACTAATAATAATAATAATAATAATAATAATGATAATAGTAATAAAAATAATAATCATCAAATGCTATCCAAATTCACTTTATTCTCACTTTTATCATCATTCTTGTCATGATTAGTAGAATTTTCGTAATTATTATAATTATTACCCTAATAATTGCCGAAATCATCAAATGAATGGAAAAAAAACGTCATTTTTGAGTCTACTCTCAAAAGCCTATTTTTTGCTAGATTTTACCGCTTTTTCGACTAATGGGATTTTTTTCTTTTACCTTTTTTATTATATATGAACACAATTCCTCTTATTATCATCATTATTATCATAATTATTATAATTATTGTCGGTACCATCATCATTATCATCATTATTGCAATTATCATCATCATTATTGTAATTATTATCATTATTATATCAATTACTGCAGTTATAATATATATTTTTACAACTGTACTAATAAGAACTACAATAATAATAGTAATAACAATAATAATAACAATAATTACGTTTTTAAAATAATTATTTATATTATTATCTTAATTAATATCGTTATTACTGTAATTATTTCTGTTATAATAATTATTTTTACAATAATATTACCAGTAAAAGTAATAATAATGATAATAATAGCAATAATAATATTAATAACAATATTATAACGATTAGTATTATTATTATTATACTTATTATTATTATTATTATTATCATTATTATTATTGTTATTATTACAGTTATAATATTTTTTTTTGCATTAATAGTAATAATTAAAGTAATAATAATGATAATAATAATAATACTAATGATAATAATAATAACAATAATAATAATAATAATAATAATAATAATAATAATAATAATAATAATAATAATAAAAGCCAAAAACGTGGAAAAAACGTTATTTTGGAGTATACTCTCAGAAGGCTAAATTTCGCTAGATTTTGCCGCTTTTTAGAGTTTTGGGATTTTTTTCTTTTACCTTTTTTATTATATATGGACACAATTTCTGTTATTATCATCATGATGATTATCGTCATTATTATCGTTATCATCATCATCATTATCATCATTACCATCATCATTATCATCATTATTGTAATTATTATCATCATTATTGCAATTATTATCATTTCCATCATCATTATCATTTTTATTGCATTTATTATTATTATTATTGCAATTATTATCATTATTATTACAATTATTGTAGTTATAATATATATTTTTACAACTAGACTAATAATAACTACAAGAATAATAGTAATAACAATAATAATAACAATAATAACGTTTTTATAAAAATTATTTATATCATCATTTTAATTAATATCGTTATTATTGTAATTATTACTGTTATAATAACAGTTATAATATATTTTTTGGCAATAATACTAATAATTAAAGTAATAATAATAATAATAATAATAATAATAATAATAATAATAATAAAATAATAATAATAATGACAATAGTAATAATATTAATAATCATCAAATGTTATCCAAAGCTCTTTATTCTCACTTTTATCTTCATTATTGTCATGATTAATAGAATTCTGGTAATTATTATCATTATTACCCTAATAATTGCCAAAATCATAAAATAGATCGAAAAATGTAATTTTGTCGATTTTCCTCAAAAGCCTGTATTTCGCTAGTTTTAATGATAATAAAAATTTAATAATTTTTATTATTATATCATTATTATTATTATAATGATAATAATAATAATAATAACAATAATAATAATAATAAAATAATAATAATAATATCAAAAATATTAATAATCATCAATGTTATGAGAATTCTCTTTATTCTCATTTTTATCATCATTATTTTATGATTAATACAATTCTGGTAATTATCATCACTATTACCCTAATTTTGCCAAACTCATCAAATAGATCGAAAAAAAACTCATTTTTGCGTATACTCTCAAAAGGCTTTATTTAGCTAGATTTTGCCTCTTTTTCGACTTTTGGGAATTATTTTCATTTACCTTTTTATATTATATATGGACACAATTCGTTATTATCATCATAATTGCCAACTCATCAAATAGTCGAAAAAGTCATTTTGGCTTTACACTCTAAAAAGGCTGTATTTCGCTATATTTTGCCTGTTTTTCGACTTTCTTTTACCATTTTTATATTATATATGGACACAATTCCTGTTATTATTATCATTATTATCATGATTGTCATAATTATTATCGTTATCATCATTATTATTATCATTATTATCATCATATCATCATTATTGCAATTATTATCATCCATTATTGCAACTATTATCATTATTATTGCAATTATTGGAGTTATGATATATATTTTTGCAATGTACTAATAACACAACAATAATAATAGTAATAACAATATTAATAACATAATAGCAAGTGTATAATAATTATTATATCTTTTTTTAATTAATATCTTTTATTACTGTAATTATTACTGTTATAATAATTATTTTTGCAATTATACTACCAGTAAGAAAAATAATAATGATAAAAATAACAATAATAAAATTAATAACGTTTAGTATTATTGTTTTTATACTCATTATTATTATTTTTTATTATTACATTAAAATATATTTTTTTGGCAATAATACTAATAATTAAAGTAATAATAATGATAATAATAATAATAATAATAATAATAATAATAATAATAAATAATAATAAAAATGATAATTAAAAGAAAAAAAAAAAAAAAAAAAAAAAAAAAATAAAAATAATTTTGCTAGATTTACTGCTTTTTTCGACTTTTGGGAATTATTTTTTTTACTTTTTAAAAATTATATATGGACACAATACCTGTTATCATCATCATTATTATCATGATTATCATCATTATTATCGTTATCATCATCATTATCATCATTATTGCAATTATTATCATCATTATTGCACTTATTATCATTATTATATCAATTATTTAGATATTATATATTTTTTATGCAACTATACTAATAACAACAACAATAATATAGTAATTACAATAATAAAACAATAATAACGAGTTTATAAAAATTATTTATATCATTATTGTAATTAATATCGTTATTATTAAAATTTATTACTGTTATAAAATATTTTTGCAATTACACTATCAGTAAAAAATAATAATGATAACAAAATAATATTAATAACAATATTATAACGATTATTATTATTATTATTATTATACTTATTATTATTATTTTTATTATTATTATTATTTATTATTATTATTTTTATTTTTATTATTACAGTTATAATATATTTTTGGTAATAATGCTTATAATCAAAGTAATAATAATGATATAATAATAATAATAATAATAATAAAAATCATGATAATAATAATAATAACAATAATGATAATGATAATAATGATAATAATATAATAATAATAACAATAATAATAATAATAAAAATAATAAAAATAATAGTAATAATAATAATATTAATATTAATAATCATCAATGTTATCAAAATTCTCTTTTTCTCATTTTTATCATCATTATTGTCATGATTAATACAAATTGGTAATTATTATCTTTATTCCCTTAATCATTACCAAACTCATAAAATAAAAAAAAAAAAACGTCATTTTGGCATTTTCTCTCAAAAGGCGTATTTCGTAGATTACCCTTTTTTTCGACTTCTAGGAATTATTTTCTTTACTTTTATGTTAATATGCACAATTCCTGTTATTATCAGCATTATTATCATGATTTTCATCATTATTATCGTTATCATCATTATTATCATCATTATCATCATCATTATCATCATTATTGCAATTATTATCATCATTATTGTACTTATTATCATTATTTATTGCAATTATTGCAGCTATAATATATATTTTTGCAACTATACTATAACAACCAAAAATAAAAATAGTAAAAAACAATAATAATAACAATAATAACGAGTTTCTAACAATTATTTTTTTCATCATTTTAATTAATATCGTTGTTACTGTAATTATTACTGTTATAATAATTATTTTTCCCAATTATACTACCAGAAAAAATAATAATAATGACAAAAAAAAACTAAAGCACGGTACTACGGTTTTATGTAGTAGAGAAGAAGATAAAAAACCTAAATTAGTTATACAAACCCCAGGAGACGTAAAAAGACGTGACGTGTCAAATTAATCAGATGAAGCCTTATTTCGAACGTAATGATTTTCCTATGAGCGACAAAAAGGTGAAAGTGCCGAAATCAGGTGACTGAATTTAAATACTGTGGAAGTATTAAGGGAGGGATGCTGATTCTCTAGATAGTGTACCTAACTCTAAATTACTTTAATTCTGAGATTATCATGTACAATGAAACACTTATCAGAGCCCTACAAGATGATTTTTGAGCAGACTTCTGCATGAATACTCCCATTTGTACTCTGATGTCCCAAGAAAAACACAATCTTTATCACGATATTGATGTTGGTAGTCATTCTCCTTTTAAGCAACACCTTATAGGATCAACCTTTTAAAACATAATTAGTTAAGAGAAGAAAGAAGTTATATTTTTAGAAAACGGCATTATCGAGCCTAGCATGAGTGAGTGGAGTTTTCCCTGCATTTTAAACTTCCGAAAGCAGATGGATCTATGCGTTTCTGTACTGATTTCAGACGTGTGAAAGCATTAACTAGAGATGATAGTTACCCTATTCCCAGGATAGACGATTGCATTGATCTGGTAGGCAATGCTAAATTTGAAACCCAAAAATTGATCTGTTAAAGGGTTATTGGCAAATTCCTCTCACAAAACGTGCAAAAACGCATCTCTTCTTTTGTAACGCACGAGGGGCTTTATCAGTATCGCGTCCTCCCGTTCGGTCTTCGAACACCCCCTGCA
>NW_023654143.1:2500-25000 GCF_015228065.2 Penaeus monodon
ACCAGCACTGACTTGAGCTGGCTTGGCAACCCAGTGGCTAGGCAGGCAATCGAGGTGAAGTTTCTTGCCCAAGGGAAACAACGCGGCGGTCGGTGACTCGAACCCTCGAAGTCAGATTGCCGTCGTGACAGTCTTGAGTCCGACGCTCTAACCATTCGACCACCGCGGCCTTGACAATGAGCACATTAGTTTACCTAATAATAATATCCCTACTGAAACGAGCTTATCTTTTGTGTAAACCTAGGTTTTATTACTTATTGCTCAAACATATGGGGTTCACCTAAAAAAAATAAAAATCAGAAAACTCGAACGTTACAAATTTAGTTGCGAAAATAACTCTTGCCATTGTTAGTTACTATGAGGACACACAAATAAACTAAAATGGTTAAGATTCCAGTACAAAAACAGTAATTATACTTGCTGACTTACTCTTAAAATCGTTCTGGGTGATTACCATAGATAACAAAAGAAGATAGGTAGATTCTTTATATACCAAAATATCGCGTACAGAAATGTATAAATGTAAACACATAGGTCCATGATCACACAGTATCAGAAACATTCAAAACAATGTTAACTAAATTATCAATAACATCAGGCTCCTATGCATAAAACAAAGCACGACTCAAATGTACTATCATTGACTTTGTGTCTATTTTATTTACGTAAAATGGAATAACCACTGTAATTATTGGAATGAGGTATTATTGAAGTTGAGATTTCGCCTCGAGAAAAAGTTCTGGTGAATGTCTTTCCTTCTATGAACTCAATTACCAACTCTTCCAAAATCGCCACGCTTTGTTTGCTTTACTCTCTCGTCACGTGATCTGACGCTGCTGAATTAGCGTGAGTTGGTGTCCAAAATTTCTCTGATTCATTATATCGGAGAGCAAAGTTTATAGTCATCTGTCTCTCTCTCTCTCTCTCTCTCTCTCTCTCTCTCTCTCTCTCTCTCTCTCTCTCTCTCTCTCTCTCTCTCGAAATGTTAATAGGTCTCTCTCTCTCTCTCTCTCTCTCTCGCTCTCTCCATATGTATATGCATATATAATATACATACATATATATATATAATATATATATAATATATATATATATATAATAAAATATAATATAGGTATATGATATACATGAACATACACTCATATACATATATAAGTACAACACACATATACACATACACACACACACACACACACACACACACGTATACATACATACACACACATACATAATTTAATATATATTATATATATATATATATATATATATATATATAATATATTTATATATATATATATATATATATGTATAATATGTATGTATATTAAATATATATATAATATATGAGTATACTTTATATATATAAATATACATATGTATTATAATATATGCATATACATATATGTATCATTTATATATATATATATATATATATATAATATATACATAAATTATATATAAAACACACACACACACACACACACACACATGTCTGAGAGCCGTAGAAGGAAAAACTACTGGAGTTTGATACATACTTTTGGACCCTATCTTTCGGAAATCCGATTTATTTTCTCCAAAGGGTCGGGACTTCATTCCTACTTAGATTCCCCATCGCAATTTTCGTCCTTTGGTGGTAATAATTAATGTTGCAAGATGTTCCTCCAACTCTTGATCGTGTTTAGGTGAGGCGAATGTGGTCATTAGGATGAGGCAAACGGCAGTCGAAATAAAGTCCCTGAGGCATGAAAATCGCATAACCGTATTTGATTAGAAGCTGAAAATTGACTTATACTTAGGTACATGATGGATGATAAGGCGTAAATAGTCCCTGAACATTAACCTCTCTTAGAACTGAAGTACACTCATGTAGGTGATGAAGATACGTGAATAATGACCCCGATAGGTGACTTCCGCGCGGTATCCAGCAGGCAGATGCTTCTAAATTGAGGGAAGGATGGAACTATTCTCATTTGTGAAAATGGACAGCCATGGAGAAAATCTGAAGTCATTGTATGTTGCCCACTGCACAGCTTAATTTACTACAGTCTGCATGTGTCCTTACACCTGTAAGCTTCCACATGAGCAGAACAGTGTGAAGTCGTCTACATACAGACTAAACGAGACAGCACTTCTGGTGGAACAACTTTTATGACGCCATTAACAGATATGACAAACAGGGTCATACTTACGACACTCCCTTGTGGGACTCAATTGAAATGATCCTCCGTGTCAGAGAACTTTTCTCACTCACACTAAACTTCCTACCAGCAAGGAAGCTTTGTATGAAGGTAAGTAACGTTCCTCTTAAACCAGTGTAATACAACTTCATGAGTACACCATGCTTCCAAGTAGTATAAACCTTTCGAGGTCAAAGAAGACTGCTAACATGTGACGTCGCTGTGCAAAGGAATACTGAATAGCAGTCTCCATCTTCACAAAAAAATCTGTGGCCGATCTGAACTGCCTAAACTCATACTGATATGGGGTCATGACAGATTCCTTCACTAGCAGCCAAATAACCTGATGTATACCATTTTCTCCAAACAGCTTGCAGCTGGGGAGAGAAAATTGGTCTGTAATCCTTGCCAGGTTTGGGGATAGCTAGGATTATACCTTCTTTCTGTGTGGATGACACTGTGCCCTCCCAAAGATCCTATTGAATTGGTCCACCAGGAACATTTTGGGAGCTCTCCAGTGATATCATTTGGTATGGAATATAATCCCTTTCTGGGGCTGTATTATGGTAAAGTTGTAAAGCAGAATCTATCATCCTGTACAAAAATGGAAGTGTACAAAACTGTACAAAAATGGAAATGGAACGATTTCCCGTGATTGTATAATCTCTTTTAAGCAAACAACAAATGGTTTACCCTGTAGCTATCAGGTGTTGTAGTTCCTCCCATTTACACGAATTCCCTGACTATTCCATTTGGATCAGGGTATCCGGTTCTTTAGACTGACAAGTTACCTCTTTATAAGGTGTTTGGCAGCACCTGTGGTTAAGGCCTGGCTCACACCTTTAAACTTTCCCCTTTCCAGCACCTTGGAAGTGCCTTTTGGAGGAATGTTGTTTACCTGTGGAGCTACTTTCCAAAGGCTTTCTTTGGTCAGGCCTTGGGTAAAGGCTGACTCTGATTCTAGGGGCGGCTCCCGTTTTAGAAGGGAGGTGACACCGTAGCTGTGAAATTCGGCTTATTTCATGCGCACATGTGGCCCGATGGTTTTTACAAACATTTTCTCGGGTATGCAACAATATTTTTAAAGCACCCTAACGAAACAGTTTGAATTAACAGATAATTAGACAGGCGATTATTTTTGTAGAGTATCCAGTCTTAAACCATCGACATGATGGCTTATAATTATTGTGACTGCAGAGAGTTTAAATAACTCAGTTTCGACATTAACTTAAAGAGACCAAGTTTTGTTAGATTTAGCATCCCCCATTTCAGCATTTCGAATTTTGGGGGTATATCACGCACGTGCACGCACGCACACGCAACACTTTCACTTAAACTTACTCAACGCTATACACACCAACCACACACACAGCCACCCCACACACAAGCAGCACACAACACACACCACACACCCACCCCACACAAGATAACACAACACACCACACAGCACACACCCGACACGCACACACACACACACACACACAACACACATCCACAACACGAGCCACACACACACACACAGCACACCCACACACACACACACACACACACACAACACAGTCTCTAATATATAAAATAAAGGACGGACAAAAGTAAATACCATTGACTTCATACACACACACACCCACGACACAAATATGTATATATTCATCTATGTTTTTGTAGATAAGGATGAACATGAGTCTTAAATGAGGTGTATTTGGTTACACATTCGTCAAGTATGGTCAAGATAAACATGCGTTCATATATAACGCCCTTCCATGTGTCCGAAAATAATAAAAATGCAAGTGAACTTGAAAAATTCCTGGGAATGATCCAGATTCCGGTATTAGTATTCATGGGCAGGCAGTACCACCACGACTGATTTGGCCCGCTTTCTGATCACGTTATTCCGCAAAACTAGATTAAAATCGGACTCTGCTTTTTATATTGTTATTGATAGTCGATTGTGAGAGTAGAAGGCAGAAGAGAGAGAAAGGGGGAAGGGAAAGATGAGGGACAGGGCGAGTGAGGGGAAGAGAGAGAGGATTGATACACAATATATGCTGGAAAGAGATGGATGTAAAGAATAAAACCGTTAGCTTTAATTCTAGCAGGACTGTTTATATATAACTATATATATACATAAATATATACACACATTTTATATAATCCATACATACATATATATATATTATATATATTAATATAATATATATATATATTATACTATATATATATATATATATCATATATATATCACACACACGACACACACACACCCACACACAGCACACACACACACACACACACACCCATAAAGAACCACACACACACACAACACACACACCCACACACACACACATATATAAATACCCACACACATAGCACACATATATTACATATATATAAGTATAATATATATATATATATATATATATAATATATTATATTATATATATATATATATATATATAATATATATATATATATATATATAAATGGATATATTATATATAATGTATATATATAAATTCATATATATATAGATTATATATATATTATATATATATATATATATATATATATCTATAATATATTTTTTATACAGCCATTTATTCCACTGCAGGAAATCCGGCCCTCTATCTATTCATTATTTGAAAGTTTTATTTGGCCGTCTCACCTTTAGCAGATTGATTCCTTCCTAATCAACCGCGGTCGGTGCCTTAACACCTGTGCCACGGCTGCGACTTTCCCCTACAATAGCGTTTGGACTTCTAAGAAGCGATTGTCTTTTCTCGCAGGCATTTTAAACGACTGCCGCGAACGGGGAATTGAACTCGGGTACATGAGGGCCGTAGTCAGTGCTTCTAACCACTAGACCATCGCGGCTACATATATATATATATATATATATATATATATATATATATATATATATATATATATATATATATATACATTATATATTATATATATACATACATGTATATATATATATAAATATATATATATTAGAATATAATATATATATATATATATAGTATAATATATATCCACACACACCACACACACACACACACACACACACACACACACACACATATATATATATATACTATATATATATATAGATATATATATACATATATTATAGATAGTATATATATATTATATATGATATTAAGTATGGTATATACGACAGAATCGGTCCACCTTCATGTACGTACATGAATGTGAAAGTAGGTCAGTGACCGTGAGTATCAGTGACCGTTGACGAAACCACAAACCGCAAACCGCAACCAATGTCCACAACATCATAATCCAATACCCGGAATCATTAACCTACTTTCACATATGCATTTTATGTTTGTACATGAACGCATCATAAGAGAAATAAATGAACAAATGATATACTAATATAGTATCGCCTCCAATGCAGGTAAACCGGTGACATAGATTATGATCACGCGTAACTACACAACCTTATCGAGAGTGAAAGCATGATAATGTAGGTGGACAAAATCGGACACCTTCATGTACTACATGAATTGTGAAAGTAGGTAAGTGACCGTGACGTAATCAGTGACCTTGACGAAACCCGCAAACGCAACCAATGTCCCACAACAACATAATCAATACCCGGAAATCATTAAACCTACTTTCACATGTGCTTTTTAATTTCGTACATGACGCAATCATAAGGAAAATAATGAAACAAATGTGTACTACAGACAGTATCCCCTCCAATGCAGGTGACCGGTGACATAGTAATGATCCCAGCGTACACCCACAACCTTATCCAGAGGATGAACGCAGATAGATGTAGGTGACGAGAATCCGATACTTCATGTACGTCATAGTGTGAAGTAGGGGTCCAGTTGACCGTGACGTAATCATTGACTTGACGAAACCACAAACGCAAACCGCAACCAATGTCCAACAACAACATAATCAATACCCGAAATCATAAACCACTTTCACATGTGGCATTTTATGTTCGTACATGACGTATCATAAGAGAAGTAATGAACAATGAGTGTACTAACAGACGAGTCATCCCCTCCAATGCAGTTGACATAGAGCACTGGATGCACCGCGTAATCACAACACTTGTCAAGAGTGAAAGCAGTTAATGTCACGAGGTAACCACCAGACCGTAGCTAACATGCTAAATAATACCTTATGATTGAAATGGTGTATCATAACAAAAGATGACCAATATCGGTAACCCGAAATCATTACCCGTAGGCAGATGCTACAATGACTCAACCCGTGGCTTCCGCCCCCCCACACCTACACCTCAAATATTCACCATGTTTAACTTTGTACGAATCTAGATTAATTCTGTTACAGACGGAAGGAAACTGTCTCTCCTAATGACTGAAATTGTCAAATCCATAATAAATGGTCCACACAGGTCTGCTAATGACCGATAATTTCTGCTCCTCTCTCACTGTACCAAAATAAGAATACATTTAAATGTAAGGATTTATAAAACTCGTTATAACATCTATGCCTTTTATTTTTGATTGTATAAACCTATACAATGGCTCTCGCACACACACACACCCACACACACCCACACCACAACACAACACCCCACACACACACACACACACACACACACACACACATACACACACACACCATCATACACACACACACAAACACACACCACACACCACCACCAACACCACCCTTTCCATACCGTCCCAACCCACCCCCCGCATATTCACCATGTTTAAACTTGTACCTGGATTGAGAAGTGACCCTGTTCAGACTAATGATCATCCCTCCTATAATCATAATCCATAAATGTCCCTCTAATGATGGTCTAATACACACACCTAAAGGTTTCCTCTCCACCTTCCCCACCTCCTCTCCAAACACCCTCCGTTCCCTTCCTACCGCCCCTGCCCACATTCCTCCATACCCGAAAGTAATATAGTCATAAAAGAAGGCCAACAAACAAATCACAAGTCTTACTTAAGGGATAATACATCCTGCCACTGAAGTGCGAGTGTCACCCCTCCTAATGATGATGCAATCATAATCCAACCGATTGCCAGTTCCTGAGTGATCCACCTCCCTCACCACCTCCCTCCCCTCCACACCCACCCCTCTCAATATTCATCGTGTTTGAACTTGTACCCGGATATCGAGATTGACCAGTTACAAACGAGTGACCACCCCTCCTAATAGAATGAAACTGTCATAAGCAATACCCCTAACAAGCGTCTTCATGATATGCTTTTAGTACAACAACAGACCAAATACAAATCAATATCGCCCCGAATTTCATATAATGAGATATAATATGATCATTTCTTCTTTGTTCGAGGTAATGAGGTGGATGGTTCCCTCTCGTCTTGGTGTAAACCAACCAGAAAAGGAAATCCATTTTACCCCTTACTAAGATTGTACAATGTTCGCATTACGTATATAAGACAAAACTATATGCATATGCACACTATCCATTCTCACTCCATATGCAATATTAAAAATACTTAAATGACCATAATCAATATCTTACAGAATGCCTTACAAATGATGAATATAACAAATATCAACTCTAATAGAAATATCTCAACAGAAATTTCTCACTTCGTGTGGAAAGATTGATAAACTTGCGAACTCCTCTCTTCTTTTTTTTTTTCTTTTTAACATGGTATACTAGTAGTTCTTACACCCAAAAGCATCTTCATAGAAAATACAAGTCATTGAAAGGATCATGAAACTCTTGTTGTCACCCAACATGCTTTAATATGACTTTTAAGCTTACACAAACACGCGTCCTAACAGGTGATAAACACAAATAAGATAAAATAATCAGGTTAGTAATAATGTTTTTTGTGTAAATGTAAGTCGATAACTACCACTACGCACCTTTGAAATTGCAGCTTATACAACAGGTTTATCATAATATAACAGTGCTCACCTATAAGAATAACGAACAAGAAATTTCTTAACTTTGCGGGACGATTGATAATCTATGTTACTCCAAAGGCCTCTTTCATAAAAATACAATCACTCAAAAGGATCATGAAACTCTTGTTTGTACGCATATGTCTTTATTATGACTTTCACAACACCATCCTAACAGGCGATAATGACAAAAATACAATAAAAAATAAGCAAACTAAATTTTCTGTGTAAATTTAAATGCGCTAACCACTATCTCACACGTTGAAAATTTCAGGCTTATACAACGTTTCATTACCTAACAGGTTGAAATCGCCGGTTTTATTCTATTTAGAGAGTATTAATAGGGTTTTTCATTGCATCTGCGCGAGACCAAAGACGAAGGGTTTCCCCCTCCTAATTTCCGTCTGAAACAGTTAATTATATACCAACTAGGACCACCCGCTGTCCCCGACGTGGCGTACCGTTATGTTTTTGCTAATTAACCTCAAGGGGCAATGCTCGTATATTTCCTAAATGTTTCCCGGCCTCAGCTCTCAATTTTGTACAAACTACAATGAAACTTAGGAATATGTTCAGCTTTTCCCATATGTTATAACCTGGCACGTCAATACATGCATTCTCTTCTGATATAAAAAAGACAAGGGTAAACTCGATTAGGGATCCTCTGTTTAGATGATATAAGAAAAGATGAATTAATACAAAGGTGACTAGCTTTTTTTCATAGTTTACTCCCCCTCCACAAATTGTCCTATAGTACCTTCCTACAAGTATATAGAATAAAAGGAACATATGCAATGGTAACCACTAATGTGTTACTATAGTTTCATTCATCTAGCAAATATCGGTTTCTTCTCCTAAATACGGGAAAAATATTGTAAAAAGACACAATAACCTTGCCGACGGAAATAATCCAACTAAACTTTACTTCTCGATTTCCTACCATGGTCTTTCTCACCAGTCTACAAACATGCTATAATAGCCGGGGCTCGATAAGTTGCTATCTTTAAAGTCGGACTACGGCGATTGTGATTACTATAGTTTCATTATCTAGCAAATATGTGTTTTTGTCTCCTACAAGAACGGAAAAAATATTATAAAATGACAGCAAATAACCTTGCCAACGGGTATAATTCATAACCACTTTACTTCTCGATTTCCCGTCATTGCCTTCTACAAATATGCACAAGAGATGGAGCTATATAATTGTTAGCTTTACAAGACGATCATCTCACCAGCCGGACTACGGTTGATTTACTTTATCGTGAAAACGTAACATTCAACCACCGCTTTTTAAGTAACACATGCATATATTTTCTCAATCTCCCTAAAAAGAGAAAAATCTTTTTTAACGTTTGCACTGAATAAAACTTGACACTCGATCTCTTTAATATTTTCTGAATATCTTAATGACAAAGTCAATACCCGATGAAAAAAATATATATATCTTAACATTCTTGCCTATGATTTTTCACTTATGTCCGCTAGTTTGTTGTAGAGCGAAAACATTTACAATGCCCCTATAACTATTTTTATCTTCAAAATCAAACACCTGTATACAAGAAGGCTTTCACTTGAATATCTCCCTTTTAATAACAACTATGTCTTTATCAAAAACAAAAACTTTTATAAGATAATAAAAAAGAGGTAAAATCATATAACCCCCCATGTTATAGAGCTTTTTAATAATTGTTATTGTATTGGAGCAAGGTACAAAGTCAAATTCGCCTAAGCAGAGATTTTTTGACAAAGATAGGTTTTAACACCCCTGTTGAGTAAAAAAAAAAAAAATATTAGTGACACCCTCGATGCGATTGGATCTTAGCAGACAGCATGGTATTTTCCAACTGATCGGTTTTTTTTTTCTTTTTCTTTTCTTTTCTTAAAACGAGTTATCTATAAAGGTGGCTTTCTTGTTGTGTGTCTACATTAGATATTCTTGTTTTATTACATGCAGTAAAGGTATATGACGACAACATACATCGAGGAGGTAAGTTATAGAGAAAAGGGTTGAAAAATCACAGTCCTACAGGGGAAAAAGGGCCGCAACCGAAGCATATTTTTCTAAATGACAACAAGTAAAAAAGCATTCGTTTATGAGAAACAAAATATTCGCATTCCTCATAATAAGGAAGGGAAACGCGCTTCTTTTCATAACTTAGAGAAAGCAAAATGCCCTTTTTTTTTCAAATACAAGGGTGATTATTGAATAATGTTAATGCACTGAGCAGTTTGTTTCAGACTTGGGAAGATATGTAGTGTTAAAATGTTATAGCATTGGCTATGCATGCTTTACGAAAATCTATTATCTCAGATGCCTTCCTAAACTTCTACAATGCTCCAGGCAATATCCAGATAACGGACGACCACAGACAGGTACTCGGGATACTCTGCTTGTCACGAGATAATGACTTCACCGTCATAGTAAAACCATTATTGACGTCGAATGAGGAAAGGCGACATAGAGCGAACACCATTGGAAAGTACTTTTCTCGCCTCTTTCGTGAAGACTGCATAGTTAATGATTCTACAATGGATCACACTCTCCTTCAACCTTTGACCAAGGAACCCCATGTACTAGATAGCTAGAAAGTTTTATGAATGCTCGCCTACCTCGGGTGTTGATATTCGTACATATCGGTCTTCACACCACTTCGTTCCGCTAGCTCACGCCTGTTCTCACGCTATCAAAACATGCCATATCTTGTTGGCGAGGCCTCACCCGTCTCCTCAATCTAATCTGCTCCTTCCCTCCCCTCGACTACAAGCGCGATGCTGTATTTACCGCGAGGATGGTAAAATGTTGTTATAATCAAATTGGAGCTATACATAACCTTCACACAACACTAATATGTATTGACATTGATTGACTTAGAATTGGCTATGCTTATAGCATATCAAGCTTGGAGTTCCTTGGCGAAGAAAACATCAATTTGATAAAACAGTATATTTCTTTCCTTAGTAATATAAAATAGATAATTACTCGTATGACATATACAATCATCATAGTACAAACATTTGCCACGATAATTTGTCAGATTTATAATTCCATCATTCATTCACAAGTTTTTGTTTTCTCGCTTTCCTCGCATTATTTATTTTTTCCCATTCGCTAGACTGAAAATATCGACGGTAACAGGACCCGATTTTGCTGTCTTCCGGCGTGTCACCTCTGCCGGAAGGAGCATTCAGATTCAAAAAATGATAGAGGCTTATAAATACTAACACCGATCCGAGCCATTACATGGTAGTATTTGACCAAATTTCCTTATGTAAAAGTGTAATTTTTATTCTTAAATGAACAAATAATGCTTACCAGTGGTATCAACTATGTCTTTTTTTGGGAATAAAGTACATCTAACCTTGCTATTAAAGAAAATAAACAAATATTACCGCAATCCTCCTGATACATTTTCCAGCGAGACAAGTCATCTCTGATAATCTATACATTTTCCCACTAAATGGGCGACCGCCATGGCACTCCTCACAATGTGGTGCACTTTTAGCTTCAATCATAACGTTCTCTTGTTAACAAAACTTTACTTGGCGGTTACATTATAATCAGTCAGCATGTAAACTGCCTACGTTATCACCGTCTTCTCGTCGTCAGATAATATTTCTCCCTGTAATGTTGACCGCAGCTTCGACGAGGGGCTCTATATATTCCCGCACAGCGCCGCACTCAAATCACTGACTCGATGCGCGCGCGGGAAGTAAAACCGCACGCGGGCGGCGGCGGCGAGTGCGGCAGGCGGAGAGGGCGTCGAGGGGGGCTGGAGGGGGCGACTGGGGCGCCCTTTTTGACGACAACACTACATGAGATGGACAAGGGTACATTCAAGTTCATCAATATTGTGATATAAAGGTTCCCCCCCCTCTCTCTCTCTCTCTCTCTCTCTCCTCTCTCCATCGTCTCTCTCTCTCTCCCTTCTCTCTCTTATATATATATATATATATATATATATTATATAGATATCCGCTTGATATAAAAAGGATAAAAATTCTTGTATATTAGATAAAAGGCCTTGTAAAACACGCTCAGAGGCAAAATGAAAACAAGGATTAGATGATTACAAGCCGGTTTTCTACTGAAATAACATGCAAAATTTGCGAAAATTAAATATTTTTCTTGATAAAAACTTTTATAAAGCCCCGCCCCTGTCCCTCACCACCCCCGCCGCCCTCGTCGCCGCCGTCCCTACTGCCGCCCTCTCCGCCGCGCCCTCGCCGCCGCCTTATCCGCCGCGTGGCGGTTTTTACTTCCCCGCGCGCAGCATCCGCGTCATTGATGAGTGCGGCGCGTGCGAATATAGAGCCCCTCGTCGAAGCTGCGGTCAACATTACAGGGAGAAATATTCTCTGACGACGAAGAGACGGTGATAACGTAGGCAGGTTTTTCATGCTGAATGATTATAATGTAACCAGCCAAGTAAATTTTTGTTAACAAGAAAGAATCGTTACTGAATGAACACTAAAAGTGGGGCGACCGACAATTGTGAGGAGTCCATTGGCGGTCGCACATTTAGTGGGAAAATGTATAGCATTCTCAGACGTATGTACTTGTCCTCGCTGCAAATGTATCGGAGATTGGGTATATTTGTTATTTTCTTCTTAATAGCAAGTTAGATGGTACTTTTTGCAAAAAATACATATATTGATACATTGGTACGCATTATTTGTCATTAAGAATAAAAATTACACTTTTACATAAGGAAATTTGTAAAATACTACATGTAATGGCTCGGATGCGGTTGTTAGTATTTATACATCCTCTATCAAATCTGAAAATGCTCACCTTCCGCGAGTGACATGCCCGGAGACATCAAATCTTGTCCTGTTACCGTCGTATTCAGTCTGCGAATGGGAAAAAATAAATAATTGCGAGGAAAGCGAGAAACAAAACTTGAATGAATGAGGGAATTATAAATTTCTTACGAATTATCGTGGCAAATGTTTGTACTATATGATTGTATATTGTCATACTAGTAATTATCTATTTATTTTACTAAATGATACATATTACTGTTTTATCAAATTTTATGTTTTCCTTCGCAAGGACCTCAAAGCTTGATATGCTATAAAAGCATCGCCATTCTAAGTCATCAATGTCAATACTATTTATATTGTGTGAAGTTATGTTATAGCCCTCCAATTATATTATAATCACTTTTTTTACATCCGCCGCGTAATCAGGCTCGCGCTTAGTCGAGGGAGGAGGAGCAGATTAGGAGAAGGGTGAGGCCCTCGCCACAAGATATGCATGTTTGATGTGAGAACAAGCGTGAGCTAGCGGAACGAGTGGTGTGAAGACGATATGCTACGAAGATCAACAAACCGAGGCGAGCATTTCTAAAACTTCTAGCTATCTAGAACATGGGGGTTTACCTGGTCAATGATTGAAGGGGTTTGATTTCCAGTGTAGATATTCATTAACTATGCAGTTCTCTTCACGAAAGGAGGCGAGAAAAGTACTTCCAGGTGTCGCTCTATTGTTCGCCTCCTTCCTCACTTCGCACGTCCATTAATGGTTTTATATGACGTGAAGTCATTATCTCGTGAAAGCAGAGGTATTCCTGATACCTTCTGTGTTCGTCCGTTATCTGGAATCTTGCCTTGGTAGTCATTGTCAGAGTTTAGGAAGGCATCTTTAGATAATACTACTTTTCGTTAAAGATGAGCATTGCTATAACCATTTTAACACTTCCATATCCTTTTCCCAAGTCTGAAAAAACTGCTCACTTCATATACATTTCTTCAATATCCCCTTGTATTAAAAAAGGGCATTTTGCTTTCTCTAAGTTTATGAAAAAGAATCTTTTCCCTCCCTATTATGAGTGTAATGCGAATATTTTTGTTTCTCCTAAACTAATGCTTTTTTTAACTTGTCATTTAGAACAATATTGCTTCGGACTTGCGGCTTTTTCCCCTTTAGGCTGGGATTTCACCCTTTCTCTATAACGTACCTCCTCGACTGTATGTTGCTCGTCATATACCCTTTACTGCCATGTAAAACAAGAATATCTAATTAGACACACAACAAGAAAGCACCTTTATAGATAACTCGGTTTAAAGAAAAGAAGGAAAAGAAAAAACCCGCATCAGTTGCGAAAATCAACATGCTGTCTTCTAAGATCCAATTGCATCGAGGGTGTCCACTAATATTTTTTTTTTACTCACGAGGGTAAACATATCCTTGGTCAAAAAATCTCTGCTTTAAGGCGAATTTGACTTTGTCTTGTCCAATACACATACCTGTATAAAACTTTATCACATGGGGGGTTATATTATTTTACCTCTTTTTTTTATAATCTTATAAAACAGTTTTTGGTTTTTTGATAAAGACACTATTGGTTAAAAGGAAAGATATTCAGTGAAAAGCCTTCTGTTAGACAGTGTTGTTGATTTTTGAAGATAAAAATGTTTTATAGTGGCCTTAATGTTTCGCTACTACACAACTAGGGACATAGTGAAAAATCATAGGCCAAGAAGTAAGATATATTATTTTTCAATTTGGTATGACTTTGTAGTTAAGATATTCAGAAAATTATTAAAGAGATCTAGTGTCCAAGTTATTCAGTGCCAACTAAAAAATATTTTTCTCTTGTATAGGGAGATTTGAGAAAATATATGCATGTGTTCCTTAAAAAAGCGGTGCTGAATGTACGTTCCGCTGAAAATAAATCACCGTAAGTCCGCGGTGATGATCGTCTCTTAAAGATAACAACTTGTCTTAGCTCCAATCTCTTGCTGCATATTTTGTAAAAGGCAAATGACGGAAATCGAGAAGAAAGTTGGTTGAATTATACCCGTTGGCAAGGTTATTTGTGTCATTTTATATATTTTTTTCCCGTTCTTGTAGGAGACAAAAACATATTTGCTAGTAAATGAAACTATAGTAATCAACAATCGCCGTATTCCGACTTTAAAGATAGCAACTTATCTAGCCCCCGTCTCTTATAGCATGTTTTTAACTGGTGAGAAAGACCATGTATGGAAATCGATAAGTAAAGTTAGTTGGATATTTCCCCGTCGGCAGGTTATTTGTGTCCTTTTTAAATATTTTTTGCCCGTCTTTTAGAGACGAACAGCATTTTGCTAGCTGATGAAACTATAGTAACGCACAATTAGTGGTTACCATTGCATAGTTTCTATTTCTTCGTATAATACTTGTAGACGGTACTATAGACAATTTTGTGGAGGGGCAGTAATTACTGAAAAGCTAGTCCACTTCTGTTCTAATTCTCTTTTTTCTTATATCATCATAAACATAGGATCCTAATCGATGTTTACCCTGTCTTTTTATATCAGAAGAGAATGGCATGTATGACGTGGCACAAGTTTACTATGGGAAAGCTGAACATAAATCCTAGTTTGCATTAGATTGCACAAATTGAGAGCTGCAGTCGGGAACATTAGGAACTATACCGGGCATGCCCCTTGAGTTAATTAGCAAAACATAACTGTACAAGCACGTTGACAGGTGTGTGCCTAAGTTGGTAGATAATTAAACTGTTCAACGGAAATAGGAGGGTAAACCCGTCTTGGGTCTCGCGGCAGATGCATTGAAAACCCTATTAAACTCTCTAAATAGAATAAAACCGCGACTTTTCAACCTGTTAGGAATTAACTGTTGTATAAGCCTGAAATTTTTCAACGTGTGGATAGTGGTTATCGGCATTTACATTTACAACAGAAAATTAAGTCTGTTATTTTTATTTTATTTGTATTATCGCCATGTTATGATGGGTGTTTGTGAAAGTACATAATAAAACATTGAGTACAACAAGATTTTCAGGATCCTTTTGATGATTGTATTTTTATTAAAGATGCTTTGTGTAAATAGCTTTCAATGTCGCATAGTTAATAAATTCTGTTTGTTATTCTTATTTAGGTTGCACTAGTTTTTTATATTATGATTAACCTGTTGTATAAGCCTGCAATTTTCAAAGGTGCGTAGTGTATTTCCATTTACATTTACACAAAAATATATACCTGTTTATTTTTTATATCTTATTTGTGTATCACCTGTAGGACCGTGTTTGTGTAGCTTGAAAGTCATATTAAAGCATGTTGGGTACAACAGAGTTTCATGTCCTTTTTTCACTGAATTGTAATTTTTATTATGAAGATGCTTTTGGGATGGTAAAAACTACTAGTATAACATGTTAAAAAGAAGAGAGATTCGCGCAGTTTTCAATCGGTCCCACAATTTAAAATTTTCTGTTTGAATATTCTTATTAGAGTTGCATCTTTATTATATTATTCATTTGTAGCATTTGTAAAGACATTGAATTATGGTCTTTGCCAGTATTTTTTTATATATGCATATGGATGAGAAATTGATGTGTCATCTGTCATATATTTTTGTCTTATAATTTTCGTAATGCAACATTGTCAATCTTAGTAAGGGTTTAAAATGGTTTCCTTTTCTTGTTTGGTTACACCTCAGACGAGAGTGAAACCACCACCGTCATTACCTCTGACAAGAGAATGATCATATTACATCCTCCATTATATGAAATTCTGGGCGATATGATTTGTAATTTGTGTCTGTTTGTTTGTACTAAAAGCATATATGAGGCCTTGTTAGGGTTATTGATTTATGACAGTTTTCATTCATTAGGAGGGGTGGTCACTCGTTTGTAACAGGGTCAATTCTCGATCCGGGTACAAGTTCAAACACGATGAATATTGCGAGGGTGGTGTTGAGGGGAGAGGGGTTGGTGAGGGAGGTGGGTCATCAGTGACACCTGGCATCGGGTGGGATTATGATTGCATCATTCATATTAGGAGGGGTGATCACCGCCTTCAGTGCAGGACTGTATTATCGCCTTATAGACTTGGATTTGTTTTGTTTGCCTTCTTTTCTGACTATTATTACTTTGGGGTATGGAGGAATGTGGGGCAGGGGCGGTAGGAAGGAAGAGGGTTGTTGGAGAGAGGAGGGGAAGGTGAGAGGACCCTTTGGTGTGTGTATTAGACATCATTAAGAGGGAACGATTATGATTTATGATTTAATTAGGAGGGATGATCATTCGTCTGTAACAGGGTCAAATTCTCAATCCATGTACAAGTTTTAACATGGTAATATTGCGGGGTGGGGGTGGGACGTTAGTATGGAAGAGGGTGGTGGTGGTGGTGGTTGTGTGTGTGTGTGTGTGTTTGTGTGTATGTATGTGTGTGTGTGTGTGTGTGTGTGTGTGTGTGTGTGTGTGTGTGTATGTGTATGTGGAATTGTGTGTGTGTGTGTTGTGTGGTGTGTGTGTGTGTGTGTGGTGTGTGTGTGTGTTTTTGTGTGTGTGTGTGGTGGTGTGTTGTGCGAGCGCATTGTATATGTTTATACAATCAAAAATAAAAAGCATATATTGTATAACAGTTTTTATAATCCTTTACATTTTAATTGTTTCTTATCTCTGTACAGTGAGAGAGGAGCAGAAATTATCGGTCATTACGACCTGGTGACCTATGTATTTATTGATTTTACAATTTCATCATGTAGGAGAGACAGTTTCCTCGTCTGTAACAGAATTAAATTCTCGATCTCGGTACAAGTTTACACTGGTGAATATTGCGATGGTAGTGGGGGGGGGGGGAGCCCCGGTTGAGTCCCTCTGTACACTGCCTACGGGTAATGATTTCGTTACGGATATGGTCATCTTTCTGTTAGGATACACCATTTCAATCATAAGGTATTATTGATTTAGTCAGTTAGCTACGGTCTGGTGGTTTTACCTCGTGATCATTAACCTGCTTCGACTCTTGACAAGGTTGTGTGATTACGCGGTGATCATTGCTTCTTGTCCACCTGCATTGGAGGGATACTCGTCTGTAGTACTCATTTTGTTTCATTATTTCTCTTATGATACGTCATGTACGAACATAAAATGCACATGTGAAAGTAGGTTTATGAAATTTCCGGGTATTGATTATGTTGTTGTGGACATTGGTTGGCGGTTTGCGGTTTGTGGTTTCGTCAAGGTCACTGATTCTCACGGTCACTGGGGAACTCTACTTTCACTTCCTGTACGTACAATGAAGGTGTCGGATTCTGTCCCCTACATTATCCCTGCTTTCACTCTGGCATAATGTTTGTGTGGTTACGCTGTGATCATAATCTATGTCACGTCACCTGCATTGAGGGGATCTCGTCTGTAGTACATCGTTTGTTTTCATTATTTATCTTATGATGCGATGTACGAACATAAAATGCACATTTGAAATAGTAATGATTTTCGCGGTATTGATTAATGTTGTTGTGGACATTGGTTGCGGTTGCGGTTTCTCAAGGTCACTGAATTACGTCACGTCACTGCCTACTTTCACATTCAATGTACGTACATGAAAGTGGTCCGATTTTTGTCCACCTACATTATAACTGCTTCACTCTCGATAAGGTTGTGTAGTTACGCTGTGATCATTAATCTATGGTCCCGGTTACCTGCATTGGAGGGGGATACTCTCAGTAGTATATCTTTGTTTCATTATTTCCTCTTATGTTGCGTCATGTAACAAACATAAAATGCAATATGTGAAAGAGTAGGTTAATGATTTCGGGTATTGATTAGCATGTTGTGGACATTGGTTGCGGTTTGCGGTTTTGGTTTCATCAAGTCACTGATACGTCACGGTCACTGACCTACTTTCACATTCATGTACGTACAGAAGGTGGACCGATTCTGTCGTATATAACCACTAACTTATATATATATAATATATATATATAGATAATATATATATTTATATATATATATATATAAATATATATACACACACAACACACACACACACACAAACACACAAACACACACACAACACACAACACAGTGCAACACACACACACACACACCACAGACACGTACCATAATTTATATCTATCTATATATATATATATATATATTATATATATATATATATATATATTTATATATATATGTATAGGACTACATACAATTATGTATATATTATAAACACACACCCACACCACACCTACACACACACACATATATATATATATATATATATACTATATATATATTATATATATATTTATATATATAATTATGTTTCCTCCCTCAGTTTAGAGGATGAGCTTGACTCCATATCATTGAATGAATGAATTCATGACCTTGCGCTGCTTTGGATGTAAGTAGGGAGGTTGCGCGATCGTCAGCCTCACTCTCTCGTCCCTTCCTATCTTGTCCAGTGCAAACATAGTCGAACGGCTGGAGTAGTCAGGATGCAGTGGGATGGCCATTCAGTGTCCCTACGTGTCTCACTGTGCCCTGGGTTTGCGCTCCACAACGCTTTGCTGGTCGCCGTCTGTCCGTTGAACCAGTTGGTTTCTTCCGCACAGGTCCATGATCCAGCCTGACTTGGGCTGGCTTGCCACCCAGTGGCTTAAATAGGCAATCGAGGTGAAGTTCCTTGCCCAGGAACTGCATTGTATCTAGGTTCGATTTTACCTAAAATTATGCGTTGGTGTGTGCGGCGATTGCATACACCAATCGCCGCATGCGAGTGCGTATGTGGCAATCCATGCACACGGCAATCAAAGGTCCTCACGGATCGCCCGCGTGTAATAATATATATATATTTATATATATATATATATATATATATATATATATTATATATATATATATTATATATATCTGTATGTATCATATATATATGTATGCAATATATTTCTATATATGAACATAGATAGTATATCATATCATATATAACATATATTATTATTTATGTATTATCATCATTAACGGTAGGTTCAGTCGTGAGCCGTCCGTGGTCACAGCATGAGACTCATTGCAGTTTTCACGCTTGTGATGCTCTTGGATTGGATACGTGGTAGGGTCCCCAGTTCCTTTTCCACGGAGAGTGCCGGTGTTACCTTTTAGGTAATCATTCTCTCTTATTTTCTCCGGGCTTGGACCAGCCTGACTGTGAGCTGGCTTTGGCCACCCAGTGGCTAGGCAGGCAATCGAGGTTGAAGTTCCTTGCCCAAGGAAACAACGCGGCGGTCGTTTACTCGAACCCTCGAAACTCAGATGCCCGTCGTGAACAGTCTTGAGTCCGACGCTGTAACATTCGGCACCGCGGCCTTGACGAATCATGGGCTTCCATGAGTTTTCTTGGCATTTAGAGCTGGTGGTTTGCCATTGCCTCCTCCGCCCGTGCTTTTTTTTTTTTTTTTTTTTTTTTTTTCTCTTTTTTTCCGATTCACCATCTCTATTTACCCTGCCCACTTACTTGGCTGCTTGGTCCCCAGTGGCTAGGCAGGCAATCGAGTGAAGTTCCTTGCCTAAGGGTAAACAACCGCGGCGGTCGGTGACTCGAACCCTCGGAACTCAGATTGCCGTCGTGACAGTCTTGAGTCCGCGCTCTAACCATTCTGCCACCGCGGCCCCTTATGATTATATATATATAAAAATAAATTATATATATAATATATATATAAGTAATATATGTATATAATATATATATGTATTAATATATATAATTATATCTATATATTAATATATAATATATATATATATTATATATAGTATATATAGATAATATATATATACATATACTACATAAGATATATATGTATACATATAATATATATGTATAAATATATATACGTATATATATATCTATAATATATATACTTATATATATGATATATATTATATATTATATACATATTTTTTTTTTATTCTAACAGCTATTTATTCCCCGCAGAGACATAGACCTTTGTCATTACTACTGAGAGATTACTTGACAATTAAAATTGAACTAAAAATATAAAGTTCCAAAGCTTTTTCAAATCATCAAAATGGCAATATTTTGGAAAACCTGAGTGCCTCCTCCTAACCCCTGCCTGATGCCGCCAAGAGCATTCCAAAGCATCCTACCCCTTATCCCTCATTCTCGACAGGCTATTCCGATTTTACATTTTACCAGTTGCTTCTTTTTACGATCAAGTTTCCGATGGAACTCCGACGCAGGTATTGCTCAGGGAGAGGAAATTTTACTTCTAAGTGGCTGACAGATTATCCAGGAGTCTAGTTTATTGATTAGCGATGGCATACCTTAGCGGTGGGACGTTGGCTTTGTAATTACATGTTCCCGGGATCGTGCCGGGTTGCCTCCCCTCAGTCGACTCGGGTGTGAGTATGATGATATGCTGCGGTCAAAGTCGGGTATCATTTCAGGGCCTAGCACACATTTTCCCTACGGATATGGCTCCAACGTGGGACCAACTTTGCCTTTGAGTTACTGATTGTACTGTTGCAAAACCTACTATGCGGTCTGCTGTCTTTCTGTGGTGGGGTCATGGCTTTCAGAGTCAGCTGTGTATACTTTTCTTAAGGTTTTAAATTTTCTACTGAAGCAATATTTCTACTCATTCCTACGAAGTGAACAATGTAATGTTTTGTACGAATATTCCATCTTAAACACATATTTGTCTGAGATATCATTCCTATATTATGTGGGTCAATCGTATTTATCAGGATTTTCAAGAAACCACAGCTTCTTGTCTTTTATTAAGCCGTAACACTGTGTCAGTGGATTGCTGTGACCTCTGGAAAAGACCTCTAACCTCACTTCTTTTACGGATTTTGACCTCTTTATATATATTCAGTATCATGGAAATAAAGGTCAGATTGTCTACGACTGTGTGTCGCCTCTCAGATCCTTACAGCATGTACCAGCTGTAATTAGTTATCGACATTCGATGACATTTTCTTTCTTTTTGTTCTTGTGAAGGTAAGGTTATTATGACAATCAGTTTACCCCATAATACACGGTGTAGTGAATAATAAACGGAGTGTTTAATGGCACAAAGTGTTATCGTGTAGCCTGATTTACAAGTGCTTTGTCACATACTTTCTCAAAACATGATATCCCATCAGTAGCAATCACAAGTAACCTGGTTTTGTGCTCGCGTAAAGGTCAATAATTATTTCACTGTGATAATAAAGTGAATCATTGAAGGCAGAAGACTTTTTTTGACAATTCTTGCAGCTTAAGGTTATTTCATATGTAACATATATATATATATATATATATAATATATATATTATATATATATATATATATATATATATATATGTGTGTGTGTGTGTGTGTGTGTGTGTGTGTGTGTGTGTGTGGTGTGTGTGTGTGTGTGTGTGTGTGTGTGTTGTGTATTTATGTATGTATATACACACACGCACACATTTACTTATTTATACACCACACACACACCACAAACACAAACACAACACACACACACACACACACACACACACACACACACCTTATACACACACTATACACACAAACACACGCGCGCACTATACACAACTACACACACACGCGCCGCACGCAGACACTAAACCACACACACACACCGCACACACACACACACACACACACACACACATATTAT
>NW_023654144.1:0-2500 GCF_015228065.2 Penaeus monodon
CGAAAATGCGCAAGTAGATCTACATTTTTTACAGAAAAATCCAACCAATGCAAACTTGTAATTGGGAGCGATTATCTTCATAATTAATGTTGGGGCACATTGATATTTCTATACTACGAGGGGGGTTTCGCGTGCTTGTTTTAAGCGTGGGTCCAGCATTCCGATGACCTTGTCTGAAAAGGGATTCCGTTTCAGTTGCTCCTCTGCTTTGTTCCCCTGTTTGTTCAGTCTCTCTTACTTTCTTGTTTTATAAAACTTTTTTTTTTTGTTTTTCTCGTATCTTTCTCGGGTCTGCTGTCTTTTTTCCTATCTTTCCCCCTTTTCTTTCCCTTTCCCCTTGTCTCTTTTCTTCTTCTAAAACTCTTTTCTTTTATTTTTTTTTTAATTTCCGGCGTCATTTTTTTTTCCCATTGTTTTGGGATGTGTCCAAGCAAATTAACTTCCCGCTACTTGCAGAAAGTTTTGAATTTTAATCACTGATTTTCCCTATCACTTTGATTTATATTATAATCCATCATTCTTATAATATCTCACCATACTTTATAATGTGTTTTGTACCCAACTACAAACTTTTATTTTTCCTCCCTGGCTCATTTGTATTTCATGCTCGAGTTCTTTTTAATACGGATCACACGCAACCTTTGTACATTGCAAAGCCTGTTTAAATTTTTTTAACGCTTTTATGCCCCTACAAAAAAAAAAAAGAAAGAAAAATAGTTTTCCCTTTGTCATATATTTTTATAATATAATATAATATATATAATATAAAATTATATATAAAAGGCAAAAGATTATTTATAAATTTGAATTTAAATTATGGACAAAATTAGATTCGCCAGGGGTCCAAGTAAATCACGGATAGACTCTTTGATCATAAGTAAAGTTTGGCATGAGACGGTATAATCAAGGACAAAGCTATTTGTTCTGTTTCTGTGTGAATACATTGCGCAAAGGAACAGTAAGCGTCCTGTAAGTAATCTCCCTCGCTCCCCCTCTCTCTCCCCCTCTCTCTCTCCATCTCTCTCTCTCTCTCTCTCTCTCTCTCTCTTTTTAAAAAATATATATAATAAAAATTTTAATAAAATATATATAAACCTATATATATATTTAATATTATATAATAAAATATTATTATATATTAATATATAATATATTATATATTATAAAATACACACACATATGGACACAGGACGACATGTGTGTGTGCTTATATAATATATTAAAATATATATATTTATATCTATATATTAATATATATATATATATATTTAATATTTATTTAACACACCCCCCCAACAAAAAAATATATATTATATATATTATAAAATATATATATTATTTTATATAATATATTAAATTTTATATAAAATATAAAAAAAAAAAAAACACACACCACACAAACCACACACACACAACCCCCACACACACACACATACACACACACACACACACACACACACACACACACACACACACACATATAACATATTTTATATATATATATAATATATATATATATATATATTATATATATATATATATATATATTAATACACACACACATATATAATATATATATATAAACACACACGCATACACATAAATATATGAATAAATGAAGTAGATGGATTTCCACTGGGAAAGCGGAGGAATAGTAAGAATTTAAAATCCAGTATTGAGCACACTCAACCTAAACGTTGTCCTTTGGCACATTACCAAACGTTTCGAGCGTACTTCTACCCATTGACTATGGTAAACTAAATAATATATATAAATGGATAATAAATCCTTCAAATATTGACAATAATTACATCTAGGTAATTATGATACTATTAATAAATTAGTAAATGTCGAAAATATTTTGAAAGTAAATGAAACATTAATATAAAAAGAGAATAATATAGACTAGACTGATGGACATTAATATGAGCCAAAACAAATGCTATATACAACATAAAACTACAATTTGTATTTTTTTATTTAATTTTATTTATTTATCTATTTATCTATTTATTTATATATTAGAATAATGCAGTTCATTTGAATTTAAGTTAATTTAAGTTCAGTACATATAAAGAGTATCATGGTGAATGGAACAGCAGGCTGTCTATCTTATATTATAAAATCACCGAATTCTTCACACGTTGCTTATTACAATAAATATGGAGAAGTGTCTAAAGAAATTAGAAATTGTGAATTTTGAACATTACTAGCCATAAGATAAACAAAATTCCATGGACAAAAGGCTGCGTATCACACGAGGCCATGAAAAGGAATAGTCTACCAAAGCGTCTGTCGTTAAAAAGAAAACCATATTCAGAGTAGCATGGCAAGGGGGGGGGACTTTTTTGAAATGAAATGATACTTGACATTGACATTCATTTGAGAAATTCCATTTCTGTGGAAGATAAATATTCATTAAGGTTAGACTTTTCTTTGCAAATCCACAAACTGTAAGATGAGTCAACACGCATGAAAAGGTTACGGGATAAGTAGCATT
>NW_023654145.1:0-4694 GCF_015228065.2 Penaeus monodon
CAAGTCCATATCTCTGGTTGCGACCGGAAAGTCATAACGGTTGGTTGGCACAGGACCATGAACTCGATCAACAAGAGCGTTTGGAGATGTCGGTACCTATGCAGAAGGACCAAGCTGCGTGTCTTCAAGGCCTTGATACTTCCAGTTTTGCTCTATGGAAGCGAAACCCGGACGATATCCAGTGCCTTGGAGTCTCGCCTTTAATGCCTTTTGTAACAAGTCCCTTCGCCGGATCATGGGTACATTTGGGCCCAGGACCGCGTGTCCAACCGGCGGTTTACACCGTGAGACTGGCATGGACCTGTTACTTGCATAATCCGGGATCGCCAACTCAGGCTATATGGCCACCTAGCTCGCCTCCCTAGGGACGACCCTGCCCATCAGGTTGTCTCTCTGCGAGACAACCCTGGGTGGAGGAGACCTGTGGGACGTCCTAGGAATCATGGCTTGGGCATCTCGACGAGACCTGTCGCGAGGAACTAAGATGGGCCGTGTCCCTTTGCCTGGAGACTCGCCTCGAGGGATCCTGTGGCTGGAAGCGAAGGTGGATGCGGCCAGGGGCGCCCCCGTCGGCGTTAGCCCCTTGATGATGATGATGATAATTATTAGATAATCAGCATTAATACTAGTATGAATGATGATAATGATAAGGTAATGGGGATAATTGTATGTCAAAATCAATAACAATAATACTGATAATAACAAAAACACTGATAAAGACAACTATTACAGAAAGAGCTCACACCTAAAGCAAATATTTCTTTCAAATTACCAACGTTTAAAAGTACTCTCATAAACAGAAGTGAAGACGAGTTCACGCGATCTAAACACCCGCCCTCAGCGAGTCTCTTTATCGCAGCTCTATTATTACTCAGGATACTATTTTCTTTTTAGGTAATTTTAATAGAAGTAAAATCAATGACTTGCTTTCATCAGTCTCTGATGAATAGTAATAACAGCAACAACAACAACAACTACAATAATAAAAAATAAAAATAATAATATAATAATCATGATAATAATAATAATAATAATAATCATGATAATAATAATCATGATAATAATAATCATGATAATAATAATGATAATGAAAACAATAATAATAACAAAAACCAACAAAAAAGGAATATAGTAACAATAATAACAAGTAAATGTAGTAACAAGCGCCATTATTACGATATTTGTTATTATTGTTTATGAGTATATTAATTAGTGGCCATTAAATTAGTCAAGTAGAGTAGCTTTTATTTGACATGCTTTTAATCACAGCGATGATTATACTGTAGAGGAGCATAACAGCCACGGTGCACATAGTTCTTTTTTTCTAGTATAACAAACGTCTTTGTCAAGAAGAGTACCACTTACAATGTATTAACCAAAAAGCATGAGCATTTAGAATACCGTATAACACACACACACACACACACACACACACACATATACATATATTATATATATTATATAAAACATATATATATATATATTTTAATATATATATATATATATATATATATATATATAAAATATATAAAACACCTACCGCTACCAAGCACGAAATGCGCAGTTGATAGCAGTAACAGTAACACTGGCTTCAAAGCATCGCAATACAACAGTGAATATAACAACAACACGAGGAGATCCCAAAGACTTTGTTGTCGTATAAAAACCCTTCCATAATGGGAATCTCAAACAGCCAGCATCCCTGCTGCACCCAGCACGAGCCAAAAGGCATGGAATCATAACAAATCTTTGTCTTTTCAATAATATAGGTTATGCAAACAAAGTAATTATATTGAATCATCTTCAGTTAGTATGTAGTCATTATACATATGAATACAGATTGATCAACAATAGATAGATAGATAGTGATAGATAGATAAATAGATAGATAAGGAGAAATGGTTAAAGCTAAAAGGAGACAGTCAGAATGAAACGACACCTGAGCTTCGCATACCACTTGAAGACAGTGATTTCCTCTGATAACTGGTTTTTTAAATGCACAGGTGTAGGCAATCGCTTTTTAAATATAAAACCACAGTTTAAATAAGGATTAATTGAAATGTATCACTCTGGGGATACCTAACACAGGCTGTAATTTGGAAACAGAAATAATTTAGCTTTTGGAAAATGCGAGGGAGTAAAACGGAAGAGGGGTGTGCACTAATTAAATTCAGTCATCATCTACTGATTCCAAATGATTCCTCGGAAACCTCTGAATTAAAGATGGATGAATTCGATGCATATAACAATTCGAAAACTGATTCCAAAAAATTCTTCGGAACCTCTGAATTTAAAGATGGATGAATTCGATGCCTATAAAAATTTGAAATTAAATGAAATTGAAAATGATATATAAATTTTATAATATATTTTTAATATATATAATATATAATATATATATTTTATATTGGGGGGGCAAGCCAGCCCAAGTCAGTGCTGGTCCCAAGCCCGGATAAAATAGAGAGAATGATTAACTAAAAAGAGGTAACAACGGCACCGTAAAAAAAAAAAAAAAAAAAAAATCATACTTAACAACTTTCTAAACCGCCTGAGTCTGACTGTAACATCCAAATACCTAGGCTGCTACTGAAGGTGCCTGAGGAACAACGCACTCCGTCTGTTCACCCCCGGCTAAGGATCATCTCGGGGGCTTCCAAAAGGGCGGCAAACGTATTCAATGCGAAAATAAAAGAAAAGTATATTAAAGGAATATCTTCACAAGAAAGAGATGTTTTCCCCGATTTGGATTTAACTTTTTTTGACGATGATATAATGAAAAGGTCCAATAATCTCTTGTGCTGTGAAGAAAATTTTCTCATTCGAAACCTTTCCTACACCATAATACCATCTCCCACGTAATTTTCCCCGTGGATGAAGCACAAGAAAAACGCGGACTTCTCTTGTGCTTCGTGTTTGCAAAGGGTGCAGAATTTGGGAATAAGGCGTGCTTTGTTTACCCTTGCTTTTTTTTTTCCTTTGTTATGAGAGAAAAAAAGTAAATTAAATGTAGCAAACCCCAATTATATATATAATATAAAATATATATATAATATATATAATATATATATATATATTATATATATATAATAATATATTAATATATATATTTTAATATATATTATATTATATATAAATAAAAATATATATATATTATATAATAATTTTATATATATATATATATATAAATTTTATATATATAATATTATATATATATTAAAATTTTATTTTTTTGTTACGCCCCGTCTCTCTCCCCCACCAAGGCAGGCAGCGACGGGATGTTATCCCAGGGCGTGAACATGAAAAGCTCCAAGAGCCCCCGAGCCCCAGCGTCCCAGAACACCACGGGGGGAACGCCAAATGGGGGGCAGGGGACGAAAAACACAAAATAATCTTTTCCCTTTTTTTACCAATTATTTACCCGTACACTTTTCTATAGGCAATCATGGGGAAACCCGCATCACACTGCCGTACGCTTTAAAAGGCAAACACAAAGTTTTCGGGCCCAGGGCACACACAGGGCCCTTTACAGGGGCACACCCAAATGCCCCTCCTGGCTTGTTCTCCGCTCCTCCCTCACAGCCCGTTTCGTCATGTTTTTCCCAGTCCCCTTTATGTTAACACTCCCAAATCATCGTTTTCATGTTAACACACTTTCCACAGAACAAAACCCACTGGCTAGCAAAAATATATATAAAATATTATATATTATAATAATATTAATTATATTTATATATATATATACATATATTTTTTATTATATATATTAAATATTATTTATATATATTAAAATATATATATTATATTAACATAATACACACAACACCACAAAAACCCACAACACCACACACCACACACACCACAACAACAACACACACCCACACCCACAACATTTACTATTCATGTGTATGTATTCTATTATAATTTTAAAATATATTAAAATTTTATATATAAATTTTAAAATTAAATAGAAAATGTTATATACCACAACCCAACACACACACCACACCAAAACACCCCCACACCCACACTACCACGCACACAGACACCACACACACCACACACACCACATATAACCACGCACACAGACCACACACATACCCACACCACGAATATTTTGACGTGACGACGGGGCCGGGGCGCTGGCGATTGTGTGGGAAAACACCCTTCAAAGGTCATTTCCGCTGGAAAAAGAAGTGCCTTTCCACTTGGATAAAAATTTTTGTTTGGCTTCATATTGCTTTTTTGACATGTCAAACAAGAGATAAAGAAAATTTTTAAAAAAAAACTATGTAATGGAAAAAAACTAAGCAAACAAGTAAGATCTTTAAAATTTATTACAATTTTTCATAGCTGATGTTCTAACTCTTCGAATAAAACATTCTTTTCTTTTGTAAAAGTTATAACACTGGGATATTCTTCATATTCTGGATATAACTCTGAATCAAAACATCCCTTCCTTTTATGACGTGATAAGTGTGAATGATGGCCAGTTGACGGGAAGGTAACGGGCGTGATGAAAAGGGACGCGAGGAGCAGTGTAATCGCCTTTAAAATTGGGGCGTCGTAGGGTACGGGGTCCAGAAGTGGGCGTCGTAGTAAGGGTTTTAATTCGTGGGTATTTAAAATTAGAGTAAGGAAGTAAATGCTAGGTGGGGTACTTTTGTAAAACTTATTATCTCCGCTTTTGGGGGTAC
>NW_023654150.1:0-4691 GCF_015228065.2 Penaeus monodon
TTTGGGTTAAATTTTACTAGAATATTTAAACGTTTGTTTTAAAATAAAAATTTTTTAAATTTTTTTGTGTATCAAGGTTTGAGAATATTTTGAAACGTTGTGTAATTGGGTTTTAACTTCTGTGTGTTCGAGTTTGTGTATAATTCTTAAATGTTTCTGTTATGGGGTTTAAATGGGGTTTTTGGGGGTTTAGGAATATTTTTTTAAACGTTATTGTAATTGTTTTAAAACCTATCAGTTTTCGGGGTTTTGTGAATATCTTTAAAGCCCATGTATTTGGTTTAAATTTTGTGCATTCAATTTCTGGGAATTTTTTAAAACTTTAAATTGGGATTAACATGTCTTTTCGAAGTTTGGGAATAGTTTGGAGCATTTGGATAATACGCTTTAAAATTTTTGTGGTTGGGTTTGGAAATGTTTTGCAAACGTTTGCGAATTGTGTTTAAATTTTGTGTGTTGGGGTTTTAGAAATATTTTTAAACGTTTGTGTAATTGTGTTCAAAAGATTTGCGTATTCGAGGTTTTTTGAACTAAAGGTCTGGGAAATTATAAACGTCAACTAATTGTGTTGGATTCAATTAAAGGATCAATGAAATGCAGGCAAAGTCGAGAAAATGTATGACAGAAGACATAGGTCGATGTATTAAATTTACAAAAATATGCACAGCTTAATGTATTTTTCTTGGCGGATGAATAATTTATTTAGATTTAAATGCAGAGAGACAGAATTTGGGGAAAAGGGACTAATAGCAATAAAAAATTTAATGAATAAAGAGGAGATATATAATAATACATAACCGGGACAGAGATAAAAAAAGATATGGACAAAAACAGACATATATCAGGAAAAAATAGATATGAACACAGAAAAAAAGATATGGATACGACTGAAATATCCCAAACAATATCCAGACACTTATGTATATCTGCGCCTCAGTATCACAACCCCAACCTTGCTTTCCTCCCGCCAGCGGGCGGCAAGGAGTGCGTGGCTTTGGGCGGACTTCGGTTGGGATGAAAGTACTACGGCAGCGGCAGGCCCTCAAACCCCTGCCGCAACCCAGAGGACCTGAGGGACCGCCCCTTCTGCTACACGAAGGCGGGCTTTGGTAATGGGCTCCTGCGGTGGTGTGGTGTGTTGTTCTGTACGGCGGTCTTCGTCTGGCTGGTCTTCTCTCTCTCTCTCCTCTCCCTCTCTCCTCTCTCTCTCTCTCTCCCCCCCTCCCCCCTCTCTCTCTCTCCCCTCTCTCTCTCTCTTATTATTATATATATATATATATATATTATATATATATATATATATACATATAATAAAAATTATATATATATATATATATATTATAATATATATTATAATAATTAATATTATTAACATAAATAATATAATATAAATAATATACATTAAAATGTATATATATATATTATTTTTTATAATAATATATTTTTATATTTTATTTTATATATATATGTATGTGTGTTTATTTACATATATAATATATATATATATATAATATAATATATATATATAATATAATTATATATATATATATATGTGGTGTTGTGGGGTGTTTGTGTGGGGTTTTGTGTGTGGGGGTGTGTGTGTGTATATATATAATATATATATTAATTATATATATATTTTATATATAATATATATTATATATATATATATGTCTTTTTAAAAAAAGGGGTTATGGGAAAAACACATTTTTTTATAACCCCGGGTTTTTTCATGGATCCTGGGTTTTCTGGCCCTCCAGATACCCCCGAGGAGGAGTGGGAGTGGGAGTACTGCCCCCCCCCGTCTGCGACGTCGACTGCTCCCGGGCGCGGAGCCTTCTACATCGGCGGCCACAACGTAAAGCAAAAGGGCCCTCTCGTGCGTCGATGGGGGGCGATTTCGGCCCCCCGGGCGCCCGCGCCGAAACCCCGAGGGCGACGTCGCCCCTGGTGTTTCGTCCGGAGGCCACTCGAGGGGGACACTGCGACAACGAGTCCCCCGGGCCGTCGAGTACAGCCCCGAGCTGAGAGCGCCCGCTCGCCCCTCGCGGGGGGGCCTCGGGCGTGGGCGACAAGGCGCAGAATGGACGTCGAGCTCTTTATGAAGTCGTGCAACAAGGGGGGCCCCCTCCTCCACCCACAAGCCCGCGACGGCATCGACCTGTATCAGTCCCCCGAATCCGGGGGGTCGGGACGGGATCAGCACGTGGGCGACTACCCCTTTTGGGCTTCACTTCCTGGCGAGTGAGACCCCCCTGTCTCTTCGAGCTTTGACCTCAACCTCGCAAGCCTTCCTCCCGACGCCCTTCTTTGGCAGAATTACCCGGAGGGACCCTGCCCCAGGCCGTCGGGGTAGGCGAGGGCGCCCTCCTCCCGCCGTGTGGGGGCTTCCTCAACTTCTGCCTTTTCTACCCGTCGCCTGCTCAGCGGGGGGGGCAAGGACCTTTTCATCCGGGGCGAGAGGGGCAATGGGTGCCCGTCTGCCGCAGAGGTTTTCGGGCGTTGAGGCGACGTCGACGAGGTTGGGGTGTCCGTCTCGGGCGTCGAGGGGAGAGGGTCTCCTGTCTTCTCTGCGGCGAGTTTCGACGTGTTGCGTTTTTCCAGGCGAGGGGGACCATGCAATTGGCTCCCCGCGCTTGCAGCTAGCAGAGTGCAGTTGTGAGCTCCCCAATTTGCAGCCCAAATGTGCTCTCAGTTCGCTTGAGATTAAATAAAAAAAAATTCTAAAATTGCCGTTTAATCACCCTAGACAATAAACACAGAACAGAACGATACGCAATTAACAAACAAATTCTCTTGAACATATATTTTCATAGACAGCCCGAAACCGTAAAAATATCTACCGAACAGTCCCAAAAATAAAAAATTAAAAAAGGAAATGCCCCAAAATGAGTACCTTTTTAAGATTCACAGGAAAGTGAGCTATTGTGAGTAACAAAATGATATCATCGAGCAAAAAAGGGCCGAGAACCTTTTCCCAAATTAAACGGATCCTTATTGAATTTAAAAAAATAAAAGGGTTGAAAGTAAGGGGAAAAACGCCGGGGGGGTTTTTTTTTTTTTTTTTTTTTTCTTTTTTTTTTTTTTTTTTTTTTTTTTTTTTGGAAGGGTTTTAAAATTTTTGGTGGATAAATAAGTTGTTTTTTTGGGGTATTTTCAAATTCCAAGGACCAGTTAAAAAAAAAAAAAAAAAAAAAAAAAAAACAAAAAACAAAACAAAAAAAAATAAAACAGAAAATATTCAGAAAATTTATCGTCTATATATCAATCCGTAAATATAAAACACATTTTTTAACAAAATAATCAATAATAATAATGAAAATAATTTAAAATTTCCCCAGGGAAGCACCCAGTTTTCCCCGAAGGTGCCCCCCCCCCACGCCCCTTGCTATTTCCTTTTGGGCAAAGGATTCGGGGGAAAAGGTCCCCTTCACAACGCAACTAAAGGAAATAAAAAAAGAAAAAAAAAAGAGAAAAATTTCCGTGACGACGTCCTAAGCAAATGGTTTAAATGGGCGGAGTCTCCCTCCGGGCGCGGCCCGGGCAGACGGCGTCACTGCGCCCGGGGGATGTGGGGCCCCCCCCCCCCCTCCCCTGGGCATGCCCCCCTCCCCCTCGCCTCCCGCGGATGGAGGCTTTCTTTTTAAAACTATAGGTAAAGAACTTTCTTTTTGGTGCTTTTAGGGGTGGGGTGTATGATATACGATACAAGTACACTACAATCACACACAAAAAATACCCACACCTCACACACACACAACCCCCCACACACACCCAACCAACACACACAACAAAAATATATAAAATTTTAATATAATATATATTTATAATATATATATATATATATATATATAGATATTTTATATTATATATTTTATATATAATATATAATATATATATTATAATATAATATATTATATAATAAAATAAAATATATATAATATATAATATTATATATATATATATTATAAAATATATGTATTATTTTTTGGGTGGTTGTTTTTTTTTTTTTTTTGGTTTATTTATATATTATAATTATATTATATATATATATATATATATATATATTTATATATACATATATATATTAAAAATATATTTATTATATAATATAATATATTAAATTATATATATTATGTATATATTATATTTTATAAATATAATAAATATATATATATTTTATAAATGAAAATTATTATATATATAATATAATATATAATATTTTATTATAATATATATATATATATAGCATAATAAAGCAGAATTTCCCAAGGCTTCGAGCCAAAAGTATCGTCGCGAACCGGCGATTGCCCGCTTTCGACGCTTCCCTTCAACGCGAACGTCACTGATAAGGATTTGGGAATATAACCTTTTAAAAAAAAAAATTGGCCCTTTCCCCTTTTTTTCAAAAAAAAAAAGAAAAAAAAAAAAAAAAAAAAAAAAAAAAAAAGCAAAAATTTTTTAATTTTTTTATTTTTTTTAATTTTTTTTTTTTTTGGGCTTTTTTACCTAAATTCAAAGGAAGCCCCAATCGTTTTTTTTTTTTTTATTTTTAAAAAAAACCTTTTGTTTTTTTTTTTTTTTTTTTTAAAAAAAAAAAAAAAGAAAAAAAAAAAAAAAAAAAAAAAAAAAAAAAAAAAAAAATTTTTAAAAAAAAAGGAAAAAAAAAAAAAAAAAAAAAAAAAATAAAA
>NW_023654151.1:0-4691 GCF_015228065.2 Penaeus monodon
TTTAAAACTTAAGTCGCGAAATGCTTTGTTAAAAGGGCAACTTCACCATGCCGATGTTTCGTACAAATCTGATACCTACAATACAGTTTACAAGCTAAAACAAAATGAAAACTTCAAGCACATTAGCAGCATTCCTAGGCGCAAACACTGCGTCCCGAAAAAAAATTGTTGACTACAGTATCGTATTCTTCTTCTTTTAACGGTAGGTTCATGTCTGAGCCGCCGTGGTCACAGCATGATACTTAATTGTAGTTTTCACGTTGTGATGCTCTTGGAGTGAGTACGTAGTAGGGTCCCCAGTTCCTTTCCACGGAGAGTGCCGGTGGTACCTTTTAGGTAATCATTCTCTCTAATTATCCGGGCTTGGGACCAGCACTTGACTTGGGCTGGCTTGGCCAGGTAGGCAATCAAGGTGAAGTTCCTTGCCCAAGGGAAACAACGCGCCGGCCGGTGACTCGAACCCTCGAACTCAGATTGCCATCGTGACAGTCTGGAGTCCGACGCTCTAACCATTCGACCACCGCGGCCCCCACAGTATCGTATATATGAAGCTAATTATTTACAAGAAAAGAAAGTTGTATAGGTTGTTTATACCGTATACAAATAGTAATTCATTGCAATTACAAATTTAGATTAAACTTGGAATATCCTTTTGACAGTAGGTCTTTAAAAATCGAGTATTTATCATGGTGATTGCATACGGACTTACTCGTAAACAGGTTACTGTGCGAAAAGGCAAGTGCGATACAATCATATTTCTTTTACATTAATCAAACACCTTGCCTGTAATTACTTGACATTTTTAGTTGGGTTGTATTTGCTGTTCTTATGTGTTCACTGTAACAGGTAGCTAATGAATGAATCAAGGAAAGAAAGAAGGTAGGGGTAAAGTAAAAATGTGTGGAGAATAAAAATGAAGACAGAAATAAATAAGAATTGATTACTGAAGAGAGAGAGAGAAAGAGGGGACAGACAGACGGACGGACGGACGGACGGACGGACGGACGGACGGACGGACGGACAGACAGACAGACAGACAGACAGACAGACAGACAGACAGACAGACAGACAGACAGACAGACAGACAGACAGACGAAGAGAGAACCCACACTCGACACAGCGTCGCGCGTAGAATGAGGTGTAGGACAGTTTCCGCGAACATTTTTCGTCTGGCAGCGGCATTCCCGCTGGCCAAACAGCAAGTTGTGGACGTCACACATTCCCAAAATCGGGATGTCTGACCTCCTCTCTTGCCAAGGGAGACGACAGTTTTTGTATCACTTCTCCCCTTCTCCGAATTTCTTCTCTCGTCATCTTCTTCAACTAGCATCTCATCTCCCTTCTGTGTCTTCTCCGTCTGCCTTCTCCTTTGTCTTTGTCTTTGTCTCTCTTTTTTTTCTCCTTTCTCTTCTTTCCTCTCTCCTTATTTCGATGTCCTTCCGGCTTTTGTTTTTTTTCGTTTCGTCTTTCCCACCTCTCTTTTCCCTTCTCCCTTTTACCCTCTTCCCCTCCCTCTCCCCTATATTTTCCTCTTCTTTCTTTTTTCCATCCTTTTCTCTTTCCCCTCTCCCCGTCTTGACCATCTTTTTTCCTCCTATTTTCTTTTTTCCCCTCTTCTCTTTCCTTTTTCTTTCTACCCTCACCTTTTGCTCTCCTTCTTTCTTCCTTTCTCTCTCCGTATCCTTCCCCATCCTTTCTCGCTCATTCCCCACATCTTTTTCTCCTCTCCCCCTCCCTTTCCTCCCCTTTTTTTCCTTTCCCTTCACCTCCCTCCCCTTTCCTTCTTTTTTCTTTCCTTCCAATCCCTCTCTTTCCCTTCTTTTTTCTTTCCCTCCTTCCCCTTTCCTTCCTTCCTTTTATAAACGGGTTTTTTTTTTTCCCCCTTGTTCTTCATTCCACCCTTTTTATTTTTCATTCCCGCTTTTTTTTTCCCCTTCCTCCCCTTTCCTTCCTTCATTTTTCCCTCCCCCCCCTTATTTTTTTTTTTTTCTCTCCTTCCTTATTTCGTTCCTCCGCTCCCCCCCCCTTTCTTCCCTTTTTCCCCCCCCCCGTCCCCCTTTCCCTTTCTTCTTCTCCCCCCCCTCCCCCCCCCCCCCTTTCTCCCTTTTTTCCTTCCTTCCCCCCCCCCCCCTTCCTTTTCCCTTTCCCCCCGCGTGCCATGGGGTTGGCCCCAACCCCTGTGTTTTTCTCCCGGGTTTTCGCGAGCCCCAAAATTCACGATTTTTTCGTATTTAAAATCCCGAAGTCTAGGCTTTTGTTTAAAGGGTACTCCCCCCTGCGAGAATCTTTAAACCTCTATCCAGATAAAAGGGTTTTCACAAAAATGCTAATCCCCCGGGTCTATATTTTTTTAAATTAAAATTTTTTTGTGTGTGGGTTTTTATTAAATATTTTATTAATATTATATTAAATTATATAATATATATATATATAGCAAAAAATAATATATATATATAATATTTAAAATATTATTTTCTTAATATATATATTAAAAATATATATATTTTATTATTAGAATTTTAAAATTTTTAACATATATATAAACCCCCCAAAAACAAAAATAATATTATATCTATATATAATTATAATTTTTAAATAATATTATATTATAATATATTTTGTGTGTGTGTGTTTGTGTGTGTGTGTGGGGTGTGTGTGGGGTGTGTGGTGTGTGTGGTGTGGTGGGGTGTGTGTGTGTGTGGGGGGTGTGTGTGGGGTGTGTGGGTGGGTGTGTTGTGTTTGTGAGGTGTGTGTGTGTGTGGGTGTGTGTGGTGTTGGGGTGTGGGGTGTGTGTTTTGGGGGGGTGTTTTTTGTGTGTGTGTGTGTGTTTGGTGTGTGTTGGGGTTGTCTGAGGTTTGTGTGGTGTTTTGGGTTGTGTGTGTTGGTGGTGTGGGTGTGTGTGTGGGGTTTTGTGTGTCCCTTCCCAAAGGGAACAGCGCGCCGGCCGGTGACTTGAACCCCGAAATCAGAAATTTCCGTCGTGACAGTCTTGATTTCCCACACTCCCAACCATTTTTTGGCCACCGGGCCCCACATACATACATAATTTCATTATATTATATTATATATATATAATATATATATAATAATTATATATATATAAATATATGCAAAATTATAAAATATTATTTGAACATTTTGTTTTGTGAGTTAAAAAAAATTTTTCCTCGGAAGAAAAAAAGGGGGATGGGAAACCACACTCACCCTTATTAATGTGTATATATGCTTAAATATGCATATATATATATATATATATATATATTATATATATAATATATATATATAATATATATATATATTAAATCTATCTACCTATCTATCTATCTGTTTATATATATGTATATATATATATAATATATAAAATATTTTATATATATATATATATATAATATATATATATAAATATATATATATATATATATATATATATATATATATATATATATACATATGTATGTATATATGTATTTATGTATATTATTCTCTTAACGGTAGGTTCATGTCTGAGCCGCCGTGGTCACAGCATGATACTTAATTGTAGTTTTCATGTTGTGATGCTCTTGGAGTGAGTACGTGGTAGGGTCCCCAGTTCCTTTCCACGGAGAGTGCCGGTGTTCCCTTTTTTTGGGTAATCATTCTCTCTATTTTATCCGGGCTGGGACCAGCACTGACTTGGGCTGGCTTGGCCACCCAGTGGCTAGGTAGCAATCGAGGTGAATTTCCCTTTGCCCAAGGGAAAAAACGCGCCGGCCGGTGACTCGAACCCTCGAAATCAGTTTGCCCGTCGTGACATTTGTTTGAGTTCGACGCTCTAACCATTCGGCCACCGCGGCCTTGACGAACATGGGCTTCCATGATTTTATTGGCAATTTAGAGCGGTGGTTTTGGCCATTGCCTTCCGCCCGGTGTTTTTTTTTTTTTTTTTTTTTTTTTTTTTTTTTTTTTTTTTTTTTTTATCGAGTCACCATCTCTATTTACCCGGCACTGACTTGGGCTGGTTTATGCACCAAACGGCTAGGCAGGCAATCGAGGTGAAGTTCCTTGCCCAAAGGAACAACGCGCCGGCCGGTGACTTGAACCCTCGAACTCAGATTGCCGTCGTGACAAATCTTGAGTCCGACGCTCTAACCATTCGGCCACCGCGGCCCCCATTTATTTTATTATACATATATATAAACAGATACATAGGTAATAGAAACAATATATATATATTATATATATATATATATATATAAAATATATATATATAATTTTATAATTACATATATATATATACATATATATATACATAATTAGATTATGATATATATATATTTTATTATATAAAATATTTATATATATATATATATATATATATATATATATATATATATATATGCATATTTAAAACATAATACCCCATAATAAGTGTGAGTGTGTGTTTCCCATCCACTATTTTTTCCTCCGAGGAAAATTCTTTAACTCACAAAGAAAATGTACATTTGCTCGTCTGTCAAGGTAAAACTTATATTGTGTTACCTGCTTTCCCTTGCCTCTGTAATGCCCGAGCTGGGACATACCCTTGTGGCCAGAAAGTTGAGTGGCCGGAATCACAAACAGCCCGAGTTCAGAAAACCCTGAAAAAAAGAATCATTGTTGCCTTTTTTCTCTCCTGGGACAAATATACATAATGGAGAGAGTAGACAAGGATG
>NW_023654153.1:0-4690 GCF_015228065.2 Penaeus monodon
AATTTGGCACCCCATATATCCCAACAAAAAAGTAAGATCTGTTTCACCTTTGCCGCTGCCCAAGATTTTTTCATTGCCAGCGACTTGTCTGCCTACCGCTATCGCCATCGTTCACACACCACACACCCTATAATATATAAATATATATAATAAATATATATAGTTATAAATATTCATACACTACATATCACACACGCATCATCATCATTATCAAGGCAAACGCCGCGGGGACGCATGCCCACATCCACCCTTCGCTTCCAGCCACGAGGATTCCTCGAGGCAAGCCTCAAGGCAGGCCCACGGCCCATTTCTAATTCCTTGCGACGTCTCGTCGAGCTGCCCAAGCCATGATCCTTGGGTCGTCCCACGGCCTCCCCCAAACCCAGGGTTGTCTCGCAAAGAGACACCTGATGAGCAGGTCGTCCACACGAAGAGAGCTAGGTGCCCATATAGCCTGAGTTGGCAATCCCGGATTATGCAAGTAAACAGGTCCTATGTCGGTCTCATGGTGTTAACCGCTGGTTGGCAATAGTCCTGCATCAAGACAGACTCCAAGCCACGATTGGCGTCCATGAGCAAAACTGGCAGTATCAAGGCCTTGAACACGCAGCTTGGTCCTTCTACATAGTACCGACATCTCCATTCGTTCTTGGTGATCGAGTGGCTCCTATTGCCAGACCAATCCATCTACTGACTTCTGGTCTGACAGCCCAAGATATGGACTACCTACCAAAGGTATGTAAAACTGTAATTTCAATGCCCCTCGCCGCAAGCATGATCGACTGAAGGGTTTTCCCCCAAAACAGCCCCTAAAGTCCTGAATTTTGGGTCTTCGTCCAGGGACCTCTAGGCCTAAAGGCTTCGCCTCATTGCTGATGCTCAAGAGCCCACCAGTGACTCCAAGGACTCAGATAGGATGCAACATCACGGCAAAGTCAAGGTCTGAGACCTTAATTTGCCTAGTGTTGCTCCACACTGACTTTGGCTAGTAGCTCTGCCTTATCCGTCCATGCAGGTGTTGAAAATGTGGTGCAAGGACACAGCCTTGCCTCACCCCTGAATTAACAGGGAAGAAATTTGACAGCCCCCCACCACACTTTACAGCACTTTCAGTACCAGTATAAAGGCTTGCTATTTGGGCCCAAAATCTGTGTTAGAATTCCCCTGATTCTCAGGACTCCCATAGCGATTCCCGATACACCGAGTCAAACCCTTTTTTAGGTCGATGTAGGTTGTAAGCAACCCACGACCAACTCACGACAGCGTTCCACAATTACTCGAAGCGCAAGTATATGTCTATCGTGGGCTTACCAGGGGTAAATCCAGACTGCTCTGGTCTCTGATGCCTCAGTAGTGGTTGTGGGTCCGTTTCAGAAGGCGTGGGTGAGAACCTTGCCTGGTATGCTGAGCAGTGTAAAGCCATGGAGTTGCTACAATCCCAAAGATCCCCTTTCCCCCTTTCCCGAGAGGGATGACCACGCCCCTCAGCGTCAGGGGGAAAGGAGTGTACCAACACAATAGATCCGACGGTCGTCTTTTCAACCTAGCTCGGCTGAAAGCAACACAAATGTATGGAGAAATGATTATGGGCATGCATTTTGCTGCTGCTGCTGCTGTCCCTTCGCACACTGAGCAAGAATCCAGTGCCTCATGGGTAGGTTTTCCCAGGCCTGCAAAGACTTCGAACTGTCTGAAAAAGACCAACGTGCTGAATCAGGATGTGGATACTGCACCACCATCTGCACTACCAACTCGAAGTCGTACACCAGTTCACATACCTGGGATCCACATCAGTGACACCTGTCTCTTGATGCTGAGATCAACAAGCGCATCGGCAAGGCTGCTGCGACCGCAGGACACCTCACCACCCGCGTCTGGAGCACCCAAGCTGACAATTCCAACCAAGATGTCAGTGTACAACGCCTGCATGTCAGCACTCTCTTTATGGCAGTGAAACATGGACAACATACTCCAACAGGAGCGCAAACAGCTTCCATATGAGCTCTTCTCCGTCGCATCCTCGCATCCACTGGAGTGACAAAGTTACCAACATCCAGGTCCTCGAGCGTGCAGGTCTTCCCATCATGTACACACTACATAGTTCATGCTATCGGCTCTTGTGTATAGTGTAATAAGTGTATATATATATTACTATTATATATACATTATATACATATATATACTATATATATCACACCCACACACACCACAACACATATAATACTATATATATATATATATATATAATATATATATAATATATATACATTAAATTTTACATTAAATATATATATTACAAATAATATTTAAACTAACCACTACAAATAATATAATTTACCAATATATATATATAATTATTAATAAAATATCTACTAATCATGAATATTATACATGGTGTCCACAAGTTTCTTTACAATTAAAAAAATATATTACCAAAGCGTTTATGAGATATCTAAACCAGATTGGTTTTATTATAAAGTATGTATTAGATTTTTTAACTCTGTTAGTAGCCTCTATATGGTACCATTATTAGCACAAGGACATCAAGTCGGTACCTATTATTGGCCATGTTCGCTGTAGCATAGGTCCACAATGGTTGGCAATTGTATTACGAATCCTTTGCTTCAAGTCAGCAACATCCCATACCTTTGTTTTGATACACATATCTTTTACGATATAAAAAGGAGTCCAAGGGAGTGATATCTGGCGAACGGTGGTGGTCATGGAATTGGTCCATCCCTTCCGATCCATCGGTCTGGAAATTTTTGATTGAGGAACTGACGAACATGGCGTCCCCAATGTGGTGGTGCACCATCTTAATGGAAAATAATGGTTGGTTGTAGGTCAATCAGTTGCAGTGCCAGATATTCGGTCAGAAAGTCAAGGTAAACATCTGCAGTAATTGTTGCCTCGTTGAAGAAAAATGGAGCAATGATTCGATCAAACTGATTCCACACCACACATTCAATTTTGGACTAGCCCGGTGAAGCTCCTTAGTCTCATGGGGGTGTTCTGACCCCCAGATTCTTACACTGTGTCTGTATAATTTCCCTGAAACATGAAAAGTTGCCTCGTCACTAAAACAGACTCGCTGAGGAATGCTTTATCCTCGAAATGCGTCCCAGCATTTCTTCAGCAAACTCTCTTCGTTTTGGCTTGCCATTTGGCTCAAGAGACTGTAACAGTTGCACTTTGTAAGTTCTTGTGGAGGAACTTGTGCACTGTTGAACGCGGTAGTTGCAACTCTCTGGCAGCAGTGCGGATGGACTTCCTAGGAGAACGAGTAAAGGCTTGTGAAACACGATCGGTGTTTTCCTCAGATGTTCTTCGTCGCCCGCTCCTCTCTCTATCCAATACTGTCCCTGTCTCCATAAATTTCTTGTGCCATGCACGAATGGAAGGACGGGATGGTGGATCTTTTCCGATTTTGTTTCAATAACCACAAAACACATTGTGCTTTTTCTTTAGGAGTACCATTTTATAGGGGATCGTGAATCAGTTTTTCCATCACAAGATCGGGGCACAAAAATTTTACATAAAAAAAAATTAAAAAACCCCATTAAAAAAAAAACAAACTGGTTAAAATATATCAAAACCTTTTGTAAAATTTTTTAAACGGGAAAGGGCTTTGTGGACACCGTAATATAATATATTTTTGTTATTATTATATAAATAAATATATATATATAATATATATTACTTATTTTTTTTTATATATTTTTATATATTTAATATAGTATATTAGCAAAAATTAACCCCCACCACACACACACCCCACACCCACCCCACAAACACCACACAACACCAAAAAAAACTATATTTTATTTTCTTTTTTTGTGGTGGGTTTGGGTGTTTTGTGGTGGGGATACAATATCATTATATAACAATATAAAAAATTTTATAAAATATATATATAAATTATATATTAAATTAAAATACATTATATATAATTATTATATATAATATTATAATAATATTATATATATATAAAATAAAAATATGATATTGTAACACAATTTATATTATTAATATCATTAATAATAAAATTTTATATATATTAAAATATATTCTATAAATTTTAATTTTATATTTTTAAAATTATAATATTATATTTTATATATTATAATATATATATATATAATATAAATATAATATATAATATTTTTAATAATATTTTTTAAAATATAAATAATATATAGATTAAAATTTTTCAATAATATATATATATATAAAATATATATAATTATTTTATAATAAAATATAAAATTATATTTTTTATATATGAATTAAATTTATATATTATTTTATAATATTATATAATAAAATTTTATATTTAGCATATAGATAACACCACCACACCACACACACACACACCAAATATATATATATAATATATATATATATATATAATATTATATATATATAATATGTGTGTGTGGTGTGTGTGTGTGTGTGTGGTGTGTGTGTGTGGGGTGGTGTGTGGGGCAATTTTTAGCATATATAACATTAAAAAATTATTATAAATATTTAAATAAATGATATATATATATATATATATATAATATAATATATAAATATTTACAAAACTAATTATTTTCAGGGGTCCCAAAGTCCCCTTTTCGTTTGAAAAAATTTTACAAAAGCAAGTTTTTAAAATTTTTTTTTAAAACTTTTTTAACAAAAATTTTTT
>NW_023654154.1:0-10000 GCF_015228065.2 Penaeus monodon
TTCCGGGTTTCTAAAAAGCCTATTTAAAAAACTATTTCTTACCGGTTTTTTTTAAAATTTCTAGCAGAAAACTAAAATTTGGGGGTTGAATACTCTGAAAAAGAAAAATTTACAAAAAAAATGCCAGTAAAAAAAAAAAAAAAATGGGTAAATTTTTTTATGTATTATTTTCAAAAAAAATTTATCCATCATAATTTTTTTTTTTTTTTTCCCCCTGTGGGGCGGGTTTTTGGCATGTACCACCAAAGTCATGTCCACTGGGATTTTTTTCTTTATTTTTAAAGTTTTTTTTCACATAATGGTAAACTTGGGCCCTATGTCACTAATGAGCCAATTGTGGGTTACTACCTTCTCACCCATTTACCCTCTTTCCTTGGTTTACAAAAAAATTTTTTACTTATTTTTTAACATAGTAATTATAAAGTATAATAAAAATAAACCATGTATTCATGGGATTGTAAAAAAACAAATTTTCTTTCCGCCCAATTTTAAAAAGGCAATCAGGGTTTAAGGTCACAAGGGCTACTAAAATTTACCCCCTTTTTGGGGGTAAACACTCAAAAAGGCCATCTATGTGCAGAGAAAATTTTTCACCACTCCACTCCCTCATTCACCACACCTCCACAAAATCCCACACTCACACACACCAAAAAAATCCCCAGCAGCATTGGTTTTTAAATTTTTTTTTATGATTTATTTTCTGATTTATTTTTATTATGTCATTTAAAAATCTGAGAATTAAAAACAAATCACCTATAAAAAAAAAAAAAAAAAAAAGTACATGCTGGGGGCAGCCAAAAGTCAGAAAACTGAAAGGCTTTCCCTACAAAAAAAAAAATTAAACCAAAGAAATACCCTCCCTTAAAAAAAAAACCCAAGTGTGGGGGTCAGTGAGTATGTGCTTATTTTTTTTGGGACAAAGATGAGGGTGGGGGGGATTGTAAAAAGCCCCCCAAGGCCCACACATGGATATACCATACAGCAAAAAACTATCACCGACCTAAGGCCCAGGGGGAAAAGAGATGATAATGTCCCCCAAGCAAATTTAAAATGCACCTAGATGTGCCAATTAAAGGGGGAAAATCTTTTTTTTTGTTTCCCCCCCAATCCCCCTTTAGTTGTGGCAGAACTTATTTTGGGATTTTTTTTAAAAACAGCTATATTTATGAAAATTCTCTCTTAACACATTTCTCTGGCCCCGCTTTGGATTTTTTATTTTTGGGAACCAAGTTTGCCTGGGATAAAGCCCCCATTCTTTGTCTGGGCCCCCAAGTTTTTGGGTGCTCAAAGTTACCGTGTTCGGTTAATCCAATCCAAAAATTCGCAATGGTTTTTTTTGGAACAAAAAAACTGTTGTTGAAAAAAGATTGATTTTAGTAAAAAAACCCTTAATAGGGAAGTGAGGCTAAAGTGGGAAAAATAAAAAATTTGAAACTGAAATCAGAAAATATTATTAAAAAAACACTGACTATGGTATAGAGTAAAGATATTAAAATTTAACATACCCAGGAGAGGAATAGCTTAAAAAATTCCCTTTTTATCCAAACAAAATTAAAGAATCAATGTTTTTTTTTCACAAATTTTTTCAAGAATTTACTAGGCGGTTTCCATATTTATACAGTCTTGACTCCCCCACTTCAAGTTCAGGACATCATCTCAAAAGCCGAGAAAAAAACATACAGATATGAGGCAGAGATTTTTAAGTAAAATCTGTAAATGTTTTGGCGGAAGGGTGCTCTGGGGTTTCAAAAAAAGTGACCAAAAAAGGTACTCCCCAGGAAAAAAAACAGATGATGAGGAAAATAGAAACCACTAAACCATACCCCCTTGATTCAGGCTGTTTTTTTATCCTTATTTATTAAAACGGGGGAAAAAAAAATAAAAATCTTCATGAAAAATTTAAAGCTTCATTACTTATTCTTATTGTGTGCATATTTTTATTAAAAAAACAATAGCATGCTGACTGTTCAAAATTGGGGGCTATTAAGTTTGGGGTAAAAAAGTAATGGACAAAAAAAGAAAGAATAAAACTGCAAAAAAAAAAAGGATACAGTCACTTTTAAAATTTTTTTTATTTTTTTTATGCCAAAGTCCAGCAATGCATTGGGCCAGTGTGGAATTCCTCCGCCCCCAAGCAAAAAACCCACCATATATTTCTAGTTTTACAAAAACTTGTTTTGGACCTCCCTTGAAAATTTCAATTAAACAAAAAAATTTTATTGTCATTGTCAAGAGCAAAAAAAGTTTTTTTCAAGCCAAAAAATCTTTTTATGTTTTTCTATTCTGAAAAAATTTTTCAAAAACTCAAAAAAATTTTTTTTTCCCTTTTTTCCTATCCATTAATAGTAAAGAAACGAACCTGCCAAAGCTTTCATTAAGTAATTGAAAATTAACTTACCTTTCTTTTTTCTTGATCTTTCTTTTGCCAGATCCTTTTTTTCCCAAACAAGCCAAATTTATAAAAAACATGGTACAAAAAGCAGGGAAAAGTTCTGATAAAAGCACCTAGCCCCACCACTGACAGTATTAGATTGATGCAAATGACACAATCATCTCTGGAAAAAAAATAAACTTAAAAAACAAAAAAATCTAACAATAATGAAACAATGAGGACAAAAAATGATAAATATTACTTTTTATCTGATATTTCATATATACAATGTTTTTAAATTTTTTTTTTTTTTTTTCAGAAGAAAACCAACCTTGCAAATTTTTAATTCTTTTTTTTTAAATTTTATACCGCAAATAATTTTATGAATCTATTGTTTTTTTTTTATCCCCCATGGCATTAAGGTAATTTTTTAAAAGTGACACTCCTAGACTGGAAAATCCCCTTTTTTTTCACCAAAAAAATTTTTGAGGGAACTCCCTAAATCCACAAACATCCCAGCAAAACGAAAAATTCTGCTTCCCCCCGGGCTTTTGCTGTTATTTGTTTCCCCAACCATGTTATTCAAGGTAAAATTTTTGCCTTTAAAATAAACCCAAATGATTTAAAAATAAGATTTTCATCGGGGTTTACAAAACCTTGTGTAAAAAAAATAATTTTAGGGGATACTTTAAAGGAAATTTGCATTTACTTTAAAATATCAAAGAAAAACACCTCACAAATACATAAAAATAGGTGCATAGGCAAAAAGAAAAAAGGGGAAAAGGGGGCAATGTGAATTTTTGGAGGGGTGAAGCCCCTGGGTTTTTGGAAGGTTTTGGTTCATGCGTGATTTTGAGGTTGCCAAAAAAGGCTGAAAGTAAGGGGGGACTTAATATCAGGGGGGTATGGCCCTTCATAAAAAATTAAAAAAAATACTTTCCCCTTTAAAATCTTTTTTGACACAAAAAAAACACAGATTCAGGCAATTACAGTACTGATAAAACTGAAAGATTGAAAAAAAAAATTAACAAGATTTTGGATAGCTTTTATGAAAAAAAAAAAATTTTTGCCCACTTTGCTCCCGCCCCCCACCAAGTTGCCTAAAACTGGTCCCTGCATGGTATTTTTTTTTTGGCCCATTTTCTTCCTTTTCTTAAAGGTTTTTTTTTCATTGATTTGTTAATTTTTTTTTTGTATCATTGAGAATTTTTTTCCATTGTGTGGGGGTGGCAGTAGATTTTCCCCCTATCTTAGAGCAGTCCTTATTTAAAGGTATACTAAAAAGTATTAGTGGTTCACATCTTTCCTATCATCAATTTGGGGGAAAGGGAAAAAATCCACAGATGGAATGGTTTTCAAATTTTGCATTTCCGGCCATAACAACACAAACGCCTTCTTGTATCATGGGGCTGTTGAAACAAAATTATCCCAAAATGCTGCAAAAAATACCTTTTGATATGGCCACTTCCTGTTTTTTCGAGAGATAACATTTAAACATATGATAAAAAAAAAAGTTTTCCTTCGAAAAATACGTTTTCAAAAAATATTTTAAAATTTTCCAATTACTTACAGATCAAAAACCAAAACCAATTCAAAGAAATTCAAAAAAAAAACCGTTTATTAAAATCTATTTACCCATTCAACCAAATCGCCCCTAAACTTTGGGGAGAAATAAAAAAAAATGACATACCAAAGCCTGGCTTCGTGGTCAGTTTCTGACGTCGTTTCCAAAACACCCAATAGCGTCCCCCGTTCCCCATGAAAAAACCACTTTTCATTTTTTCTTTTTTTTTATCTTTTTCAAAATGCAAAATAAAATCGGGGGGTTGCTGTCAACTCTACGTTCGTTAATCCCAAAAGCCCCCAAAGACATAGGGTAGTTTGGGCACAAGAGGGAGCCCGTGTGGGGAGGCCGGTTTTCTCACTTCAGTTGTTTACAAAAAAAAGGGCCTCCGGGCAGACTTTGGGTAAACATCAAAGATTAATCTTGGAAGTTAAAAGTGCATTTGTCAAAAAAAAAAGATAAAAAAAATTATATTAAAGTTTTTTTTTAAATATAAATTATTTTGACCAACATAAAAGCTGTTTGTACAGTAAATTTTCGTTTTTTTTTTTTTTTACAAAAAAACCTAAATAAAAATTTTTTTAAAAAGAAATTCCAAAAAAAAAAAAAAAAAAACCCCAAAAAATTTTTCCCTAAAAAACAATTTCCCATATTTTTAAAAATTTTGCTTTTTTGGCCCCTTTTACAAAAAATTTTTTCCCTTTTTTTTCGGTTCCGAAACCCGAAAAAGCACTTTTTAAAGCCCCCCTTGGCCCCCATTTGTTTGGGGGTTTTTAAAAAACAAACGGAAAAGGGCGGGAAAAACCAAAAAAACCGGAAAAAAACCAACGGGAACAGCTCAAAAAAAACCCCCCCGGGTTTTCCGGGTTTTTTCCCGTTTTTTTTTTTTTTTTTTTTTCCCCCCCCAAAAAGGGGGTAAGGGTTTGGGAAACCAAAAAAAAAAAAAGGCGGTTTTTTGACTTCTAAATGGGGGGGGCTTTTTTTAAAAATTTTTTTTGGACCCGGGAAAAAAACCTTCCGGAAAAAAACCCCCAAGGGGCCCGGGCCCGGGAAAAGGGGGCCCCAAAAACCCCCCGGGGGGGTTTTTGTTCCAAAGCCCCCCGTTTTTTTAAGAATTTGGAAAAAAACCCCCCCTTGACCCCCACAGTTAGGGCCCCCCCGGGGGGGGCCCCTTTTTCCCCAAAAAAATGGGACCCCCCCCTTTTAGGGGCAGGGGGGGCCCCCCAAAAGGGGTTCGGGGGTTTGGGAAACCTGGGCCCCGGGAAAAACCCCTTTTTTTTTTTTAGAGCCAGCCTTGGGGGAAAAAAAAGGGGGGGGGCCCTTTCCCGGGAAACCAAATTTTTTTTCAGAACGGGTTTTTTTTTTTTGGGGGGGCCCGATAGAAAGGGAAATTTTTTTTAATTTTGCCCCGGGCTGTTGCGGGGGAAAGGTTTTTTTTTTTTAAAGGGGGAAAGGAAAGAAAAAGGGGGGGTAAAAAAGCCCCCATTTTGGGGAAAAAATTGAAAAATAAACGGTCCTAATTTTTTTTCAAAAGTTTCCCCCCCAAATCCCTTCCCCGGCTAAAATTTTTTCCGTAGGCATTAAAATTTTTTTGAAAAGTACGCCCAAATGAAAATTGTTTTGTTTTTGGGACCCCCAAAACAAATTTTTTTAAAATTTTTTCCTTTGCCCGAAAATTTTATTTTAGGAAAAGATTGTGGAAAGGGGTTTTTTTTTTCCCCCTTTTTTTTTTTCAAGGAAACCTCCTTAGTTTTTTTTCCATTTAAATTAAATTTTTTTTGTACCCCAAAAAATTTTGGAGGCAGCAAACTTAAAAATTTTTTGGAAAATTTTTATCGCGCCTTCGATCCTGCGAGCAGCCCTTCCAGGAGCCCTTCGGTCGGAGGCGCGGTGCCCCAAGAACGTGCGGATTCGCCGCCTGCAGGGGATCGAGGCGCCGGGGACTCGGGGCCGAAGCGGAAGCTCTCGGGGATCTGGCCGAGCTGCTGCCCGGGAAATCCCTTTTTTGTGTTAGAGCCGAGCATATGGAGAAGAGGAAGGCGGGACCGGACTCGTCACTTTCGGCCGAATTCCTAAGATTTTTAACTTAGAATTCGGGTGGTTTTTCATTGTATTTGTTTCTTAGTATATGTAGGAATTGGCAATTGCTATCATTATGCAGTAGGAAGCTGTAGTATGCAGTATTATGACAGGTTTTGTTTACCATGTGGTGGAGGAAGAATGCTAAGTGTTGGGTGGCTAATAATAAGCCCTCAGTGGGCAATTATTTGACTAAAAATACATCTAGCAATGATCTCTAAGTTGTTACCAAGGCCAGTTCCCACCACATGGTCCTTAGCAAGGGCTCCCATCTTGTTCCTGTAGACGATTAATTTGTCTGAAAAGTAGCAAGCTCTCAACATGAATAATTAGTTCAGTATATTGTGTACCCCCAAGGCACAAAGTTTGGAGGCCAATGGCACTTACTGCCAGAGATTGTAGGGGCGTTGAGGATGATTGTGGCTAAGCTGAATACTTTTTTGATCTTCATTTGTTTTCTACTTGGAAACCATAACCTTAGTTTTTCTATCTTCAGCCGTTTCCGATTATCCCTTTAGTGTGACAATAATTCCTGGATGGCAGCAAACTAAAATGAGTTTTGGAAGATAAAATATTTTTGCTTTTTTTAGAACATATTTGAATCTCTGCAAGTAAGATGCAACCTTGTCCATCCTTATCGCTAAAGATTTTTAGTAGTGAATATTACTTAGGTCCATTGTATGGAATTGCTCTTTTGTGGATTTAACCCTAATTTAGTTATTTGTCTTGCTTCCCATTGTCAGCATATATCAGTCTGTCCCCCTACTTCTAACCAGATTTATTCTACATAGATAATAATACAAGACTGCTTACCCCAAAAAAAAAAAAAAAAAAAACCCCCCCCCCAAACCCCCCAAAAAAAAAAAACCCCCCCCCACAAAAACCCAACGCCCCCCCCCCCCCCCCCCCCCCAAAAAAACCCAAAACAAACAAAACCACCAACCCCAAAAAAAAAAAAAATAATAAATGTTATAGTTGTAATATTACTAATTGTTGATTTATAATTGGAAGGAAGGTTGAGGGCAAGTAAAGGAAAGGTTAAAGAAGTGATGGAATAAGTTCAAGTAGGTAGGTCCATAGAATTATAAGAAAGGGAAATTTGCGGATCGAGGAAGATGGTGCTACAGTGTAACCTGCAGCAGTTATGGAGTACATTGCTGATGAGGTGTTGGGGTTGGCTGGTAAGAGCATATTTTTTATGTTCATTGCAACAAGTGTAAAAAGTTTGAATAGATTTAGTTAAGGAAGGTTTTTTGTTAGGTTGTTTGTTATTTTGACTTTTTTTTTAAATATAATGAAAACATCATTTTTCCCATGAAATTCTTTTCTTCTTTCCTTTTTCTACATATTTTCCTCTTTGATTATTGTCTTGAGGCAGTCTATTTGTGCATGAGTAAATGACAAAATGTGTATTATATAATTTATTTTATTCTGGTATCTGATTTATTTTAGGTTGCATAATTAATATCCTATGTCCGTGGGGTAAATTCTGAGTCCCTATCTTTAACTAGAGTGCAAAGCAAATTGCTGCTTAGTTTTCCTGTCTTTAACAGGTGAATAAATCTTGCCCTAACTTTCTGCACCCTTTTTACGCAGTGCTTGTGCTATATTAATTTACTGTACATTCTCATCTTCATTTGTTCCTTTTTCTTACATCAAGGTAAGATAAATTATATGCTGTTTTAAATTTGTAACCCTAAATGGAAAATGCTAATTTCAGGGAAATGCTGCCAGAGACAACAGACACTCGTATCATCCCTCGTCATCTCCATTTGGCCATTCCGCATGATGAGGAACTCAATAAACTATCTTCTAGGACGTGACATTTCTCAGGTAATGGTTTTAATGTCTTCAGTTTGTTATAAGGAAATTTAATCTGTAAGAAAATGGCAATAGCTATCCTTAAATTGTGGGTTTGCAGATCTGTTTATGAAATGAAAGCCTTAAATGATTTTTTAAATTTATTGCTTTCAATTATTAAGAGTATATGATCTCTGTTAACCCAGGAGGAGTCCTGCCTAATAATCCAGGCTGTGCTCTTACCAAAGAGACAGAACCAAGATGGGAAAGATGAACTAGCCAGTCCAGGAGTATTAGGCAGCATGAAGCATCAGCTCGAAATCCTCTTATTTGGCGTTAATTTCTTCATACGTCCAGTTTTCTGTTTAGCATCTGTTGATGATAAGCGCATAGCCACTTTATTTTTCCTTTATCTTCATAATGTTGGCAGAACATAACAAAACTACCATTCAAGAGTATAAACACTTGATCAATACTTGATGGTTGTGCTTTTCATTCATCCTTTCATTTGTAGTGGTATGCTTTCCAATGCTACACCTTTTTGTTGTAATGATCTGGCGACGCTTGATATTTCAAACTTATCAGTTCTTTCCAAGCTTTGTCAAATGAGAATAAGATTTTGCCTGTTGTGTACATGTATTTAAGAAAAACTTACTGATAATTAGATATACACAGGAGTTCTGATAAAGGTGTTTTCCATTTTTTTTGTTATAAAACATTCATTCTGTTTCAAGAGTACAAGCTTTTAGTTTAATGATGTCACAAATGTATTGTATTTACTTACTGCCATACTTGTCCAGTTTTATGCTTTTGTATTAAATTGTCTCGTAAGCTTTTTATTTCTCAACCCTTTTTAGTATTAGTTTTTGAATGTCAGTATGCTGCAGTCGGTTGGGAAATGTCAAGATGTGCGTACATCTATCAATATGCCTCATGTAATGAATCGTTGTTAGTCATAAAGTTTGCTCACCTGATATGGGAGTGTACACGTGAATCTTAATGTGTCGAAATTGATGCGTGTTATGCCATATTAATAAATACAAATAATTTACTTACTTATGCTGCATTGTATAACCTCAACCTCAAGTTGACAAAAATCCATAATAGTTTTGGAAGTTATATATGAATGGACTGATGCATACTGACGCATTGGATTAAATCTATAAAGTTATTTGAATTACTACTGTACAAATTACCTTCATCCATGCAATCTTGTTACATAGGTGAATTAAACGTCTCTCCCTCAGAACCTTTGGCTTGTTTGTAGTGGGGGGCGCTAGGAATGGATTCCAAGGACCAATGCCACGGTATCATCCTACGTTGGACCTCGGCCCTCGCCTCAACTAATTTGCAAAGTCTTTTTCGCAATATTTTTTTCCTTAATACTACGTAACTTTCCAAGCCTTCTGGAAATCCGTATTTGGCAAGTTACCTGGGAATTTTGCCCCAAAGAAAGCCCTCTTTTTCGCTATTTTTGTAATGCTGCTAAAGACTTTAGATGTTTGATGCAGCACACATTTGCACAAAATAAATACTTGTATAAGAATAGTTTGTCCACGCTTGACATTCTGGTTACCTGCCCTATGTAGACAGGCATTTAGACAATATCAAGAAGTTTCTATAAAAGGCATATTTGCATCAAATGTAATGAAATAATATTTTTTTGTATGACCACTATTTAAACATTTATGGTTCTTTGGGAGAGTTGACTAGAGTTAATAATTTTTAATAATCACTTGGCATTAATTCACATTTAATGCCTCCCAATATCCTTTGCTCATTGGTGTCATGGGAGGCTAGGTGGCAAAGACTGAGGCCCAATCAGGGATCACCCTTACTATCATCCCTCACCTCAACTAATTTTGCAGTTTTTTTCTTCTTTCTTTTTCCTTAACTTCTTCATCCAATATCCCTAATGGCTAACTCATTTTCTACCCCTTCCACCACAGAACTGTTCCATAATGCTATATGACCTTGTCTGTCACATTTATTTGTTTAAAACATTACCCAGTTCTGGGAGTCACAAAAATTGCCTTATGAACCAAAAAACTTCCCCTTACTAGGGCTTTGCCTTCCAAGTTCAATCTATCTCTGTATTTTGCTATTGACTTGGATTTGATGTGGCAGAAAAATTTTCAAAATTAAAATTCAATTTAATGACTCCACCCCCACAATTCCTTGCTTGT
>NW_023654154.1:22500-25000 GCF_015228065.2 Penaeus monodon
TCATCATCCCATCATCACATCAACATCACCACATCATCACCATCTCACCCTACCATCATCTCATCATCATCACCTATCATCATCATCATCACCATCATCACCTCTCATCATCATCACCCTCATCTCACCATCACCCCATCATCTCACCCTATCATCATCCCATCACCCTCACCATCTCATCATCCTCCCATCATCATCATCATACCATCACCATCATCATCATCATCCACCCTCTCATCATATCATCATCACCATCATCACCTCATCATCACCATCATCTCATCCATCACCATCATCACCATCACATCATCATCATCACACATCATCATCCATCATCACCCTCATCATCATCATCATCACCATCACCACCTCATCATCTCATCATCATCATCACCATCACATCATCATCACATTGTTTCTTTTTCTTTTTCTCCTCCTCCCCCTTCTCGTTCTTCTTCTTCTAGTCATTTTCCTTGTCCTCGTCCTTGCCCAAACCCCTCTCCCCCTTTTTCCTCTTTCCTCCTCCCCTTTCTCCACCCTTCCTCTTTCCCCCTCCTCCTTTTTTTTTTCTTTTTTCTTCTTCTCCTTTTCCCCTTCCTTTCTTCCCCCGTCATTTTCTTAATCTCTCCTACTTCTTCTCTTGCTCCCCCCACCCCCTTTATCCTCCTCCTCCTCCTCTTCATTCTCTTCCTCTTCCCCCTCCCCCACCCCCCCCGCCTCCAGCAACGCTTGCGGAGGGGGAGAGACAACCAACGCGGAATTCTCGGCGGGAAGAAGAGAGGATAATAGGGAAGCAAAGACCCTGTGTATTGCATTGTGTTTTGTATGTGTGAAATTACGTTTGAGAAACATACATTATTGTGTAATTATATACATATATACTCACATAAATGCCCCACACACACACACACCCACCAAACACACCACACACACACACACACCCCCACAACACACACACACACCACACACACACACCACACGCACGCACGCACGCCACACACACACACACCACACAACACACACACACACACACACACACACACACACACACACACACAAACATGCATATGTTTGTGTGTGTGTATATATGTACGTATGTGTGTGTGTGTGTGTGTGTGTGTATGTATGTGTGTGTACATATATACATAATTATCTATCTGTCTATCTATCTATCTATCTATCTATCTATCTGTATAATATATATATATATATATATATATATATATATATATATATATATATATATATATATTTACATAGACACACAAGAGGCCATGGTAGCCGAGTGGTTAGAGCGTCGGACAGTGTAAGAAATACATAGCAAGGCCAGATGGCATGCTTCACACCTCTGTCCCCAGCAAGTGCCTTCCTGTAGCAAATTCCTCCTTGAGCGGACGCAAATGTCCGCTCTGCTTTCAGTTTTGACACTTTTGCGACGGAAGTAAACACCCGCCCTCCGAGGGTCTTACATCTACGGGGGTCTTTTGGGGGTCTTACATCTACCTTCCTTAATAAACCCACGATACAAGATCCCTTTCATAACCCGCTCTTAGTCCATCTCACGTGTTGCTATCTGATGGCAGCGGTGTCCACGAACGTCACAACACCAACGCTTACAATTCACTGACGTTCTGTTGCCAAAAAACAGCTGCCGACGGGCCTCTTTACCTCCCTTAATACCAAGCCAGCGCATCCAAATCCTCTTCGGATCCATGCCTACACATGTCTGCCATACTGCTTCGTGCTGACCACTCACGCCTGTGCTACCCTCCTGATGAAGTCGCTGAAGATACTTGCAATCTATGCCTCCCCACTCGCCAGTCCAGCCCACCTGCCTCGCCAATTCTTCGCGAAGCCCCGTCAGCACAACCAAGAAATTGCACTTCTTCCTAGCACTACCAATACTTCCTCGCCACTAGTAAGTAAATGTGCCTATTAACGCCAGATTAGCCCTTGCCCTCCCTACACTCCCTTACAAATGAGTTACCTTCTTTCCCAACAAACACACCAACTCTTTATTACACAAGTCCCTGCTGCCAAGCCTTTGTTTTTCACACAGAAGAAAAACGAAGTCACACACCGAGATCAAACAAAAGTGACACCCACCAACCCTTACCTTACACCCCATTCCCCCTGCCCTAACCATTCCTTAAGTGCTATGGTATTTCCTGCTATTGGTTTTTTTCAGTATATTATTGTTGTCCTCACATTGTACAGTTCATTATATTTTATTTTCTCTCCAAGTAAATAACTATGCACAAGTTATTCAATTATTGGTGCTTCCATTTTTCCTGATATGTTATTCATATTTACAGTTACCGAATTAACTGTTTGCTTATTCAAACATACATGTCGATTACCTGCCCTAACCCCACCTACTTGGCCACTCTACACGGATTCACTCTAGGATTATAACTGTCCTAAGCGCCATTCCTCTGACTAGTAAGCGAATCCAACTCGTTTTCAGCTATGGTGTTATTTCTGCTTCTTTAATCTTAAT
>NW_023654155.1:0-4689 GCF_015228065.2 Penaeus monodon
TTTAAAAATTTTTTTTTTTTTTTAAAAAAAAATTTTTTTTTTTTTTTTTGGGGGGTTTTTTTTTTTTTTTTGGGTTTTTTTTTTTTTTTTTTTTAAAAAAAAAATTAAAAAAACTTTTAAAAAAATTTTTTTTATATATATTATATTATATTATATATATATATATTATATATATATTATATTATATATTACATTATATATATATATATTATATATATTATTTGTATGCGTATGATGTGTATGTATGTATGTATATATTATATATATATATATATATATTATCTATATATATTATATATATATATATAATATATATATATATATATTATATATATATATTATATATATATATATATATATATATATATATATATATATATATAAATATAAATATATAATATATATATAATATATAACACTGCATATATATATATATATATATATATATATATATAATATATATATATATATATAAAATATATATATGTTGTGTGTGTGTGTGTGTGTGTGTTTTGTTGTGTGTGTGTGTGTGTTCTATTATATATATATCTATATATCTTATATATATTAGAATATATAGTATTTGTATATATATCATATATATATATATATATATATTATCTACTATCTATATATATATATATCATCTCATCTATTATTATCTATATATATATCGTATGTCTATATATATATATATTATATATATTATCTATGTATGTATGTTGTATAATATATATTATATATATTATATATATCTATATATATATATATCTATATATATATATATTGTACATCTCCAGTATATCTATGTATATATTAGGCATACCACACCCCCCCCCCCCACACCACCCACACACCCCACACACACACTAATCTATATATATATATATATATATATATATATATATATATATATATATATATTATATATATTATTATCTGTTTATCTATATTTTCTTTATATATATATATATATTATTATTTTATATATATATATATTATATATATTATATATATATATACTTTTATATATATATATATATTTTATTTATATATTATTATATATATTGTGCACATTATGCCATATATTATATTTCTATACTATATATCTATCAATATATATATATATCTATATAATCATCTATTGTGTGCTGTGTGTGTCTGTGTGTGTGTGTGTGTTGTGTGTGGTGTTGCACTTATTATATCTTATATATATATATTATATATATTATATAATATATATATTATTATTTCATACATGATATATATTATCTATATATATATTATATATTTTATATATATATATATATATATCTATTAATATATGTATGCGTATGTTTTTTATTAATATAACTATATCTATCTATTATCATATATATAATATATTATATTCTATATCTATTATATTATATATATATATATATATCTATGATTATATATATATATGTATCTTATATTATTTTATATATATATATATATATATATCTTATATATCATATATATATATACTATTATATTTATATTTACTCTACATCTCATCGCTCAATATATATTTATCTATATATTATAATATATATGCATGTATTTATATATATATATATTATATATATATATTATACTATATATATTCTATATATTATATATATATCTCTATATTATTATATTATATATATTATATTTATCATATTTCATCTTTTATATTTTATAATATATATTATATATATATATATATATATTTCTATAAGTTCGATAAATGAATGTTTATGATAATTGTTTTAATATAATATTTATATTTATAAAAACATATTATTACTAATACCTATTATATATGCCATATATAATGTTCCATATCCTGTGAACGGATTTTAGGGATTATGTTTCTATTATTTTTACATAAAAAAAATTTTTCCCATTGGAAAATTTTAAAAAATTTTTTTAATTTTAAAAAAAATGGGGGAGTTTAATTTCTTTAAAATTTTTTTTTTTTTTTTGCCTTTTTTTTTTTTTTTAAAATATTTTTTTATTCTTTTTTTTGTTTTTTTTTTTTTTTGTTTTTTATTTTTTTTGGGGTTTTTTAAAATTTTATTTTTTTAAATTTTTTTTCTCTTTCTTTCCCTTTTTTTTTTTTTTCCCCCCCCCCCCTTTTTTTATATTTTTTTTTTTTTTTTCCCCTTTTTTTATTTTTTTTTTTTTTTGGCCGTTTTTTTTTTTTTTTTTTTTTATTTTTTTTTTTTTATTTTCCCCCCCCCCTTTTTTTTTTTCCCCTTTTTTTTTTTTAAACCCGTCCTCGTAAAAAGGGCCTTTTTTGGCCTGGCTTGACTTCTTTACATATCCAATACGTTGCGAAATATTTAGTAAAAAAAAAGGGTTTCGGGTTCTTGAGCTTCTCCCGGTATTTACCTTTTCCCTTTTAAAGATTGCCCCAATTTTTTCATAGGTGAACCGTAGACTTTTGAGAAAAGAATTAATGAACATCAGCGGGGGGGGGTTAGATTTTTCTAAGAACAAATGCGTGTTTCGTTCATTTACGGGGGAAATCACCGGCTTAACTGGAAAAGCGCAAATTAATTTTATAAATAGCCAATTCGTACGAAAAAAAAAAAGTTAGAATCCTTTTTTAAATTTGAAAAATGCCCAATTTCAACTTTAGGCTGGCAATGGGCCTAGATATCTTTCCCCCTCTTTGTTAGAAAGCCTTCCCCGACTCTTCGACCTTGACCCTCCTAACCTGATTCGCTCTTGTTTGTCCTGTTCTCTATCACTATAAAATTGCCAAAATTATCTCCTTGTTCCCTTTTTGATTTATTCGTTGAAGGGAACTCTGAAGAGTTTTGAAACGTTACGGTTTAGTTTCATTTTCACTGGGGGTTTTTTTTTTACTTTTTGGTACACGTTATGTGTTTGTGTTTGTGTTTTTATATATATATATATATATATAAAAATATATATATATATTGTATGCGTTTCAGTGTATATATGTATATATATAAACATAACACACACACACACACACACACACACACACACACATATATATATATATGCATGTATATATATATAATTAATATATATATATTATTATATATATATATTATATATATTAAATAGAAGTATATAAATAATGAAGATATAGATATATATATATATATATATTATATATTATAATATATATATATGTATGTATATATATACATATATATATGCACATATATGACCAATATAAAGATATATATATTATATATATATTATATATATATATATATATATATATATATATATATATATATGTTGTGTGTGTGTGTGTGTGTGTGTGTGTGTGTTTATGCACGTTTGTGTGTGTGTGTGCACATATATATATATATATATATATATATATATATATATATATTATATATATATATATATGTATGTATGTATGTATACATATATATATATATATAGATATATATATATATAGTATATTATATATATATATATATATTATCTATATATATATTATATATATAATATGTAAAGTATGGAATAAGAGTAACCATCCAGTGACCCTAGAGTCTGGCGTAACAAGAGTATCGCTTATTCCAACAGTCGTTGGATATGCGTACGAGCGTAGCTACGCAACATTAAACAATTAAATTTGAATACTGAATATAGTAAACTCACTGTAAATAGAAAATTTATTTCTTACATTGTGTGTATATATTATTTTTTGAAATTGCTACATATTTTGTTATTTTTTAGATAGGATGTTGTATAGGAAAGGGGTGGGTTTTTTTTACGATACGTGACCTTATAAAATATTGAACCTCTAACGTGACCAAATGATAAAAACAAAAATAGGAAAATAGAAAAATATATAATTGATTTCTAAAGGGTCAATGAAAAGTAACCTGAAAAGATATGAAATAAAATGTTTAAAATGGCGCCACCTATAGAACCAGGTGAGACGTGGCGAGGAACAAGGCAAGCATTTCCCGCCTGAGCTTAGCCACAGGAACAAGCCACTCACCTGAGGGTTCCTTACGCCTGATTGGTCCTAAATATTGGTAAGCTAGTAAAATGTGATAGTTAATAGTAATACATGCAATAGTGACAAATAAGTGACATGGAAATAATATAAAATAGCAGTGTGGGTGAAATATGTAAAATTAACAGGGTTAACGAGTGTGACGTGATTGGCACGGAGGTCGTCCGACTCGCCCGAGGGAGTCGCACATAGCCAACTTATTATCCTCGGTAAGACATCAATGTGAGGTCATGAAATCATGTCTAATGAGATGAAGTGGTTAGATAATGAATATGGAAAAATGGAATTTCATGGGATTTATAACAGGGACGGAGGTGTAGAAGCAGGTGCGTACGAAGATGAGTACGGCGCCGACGCGAGTGACGACAGAACAACAAACACTCGTGAACTACTAGCTACGCTCCGATATATGTGCCAGTGCCAAAGCGTGAGCAAACAGTTTTGCAATGTGGTGTTTGTGGTGAGTGTACGACCTATAGAAAATGGTGTGTGAAACTGTTCACAAATGATTCAATGTCGATGCGGAATCTTAAGGTCACTATTTAAAGGTATATTAAGGGGAGGTATTGGTAGCTGTAGGTGTTTTCTTTTTGTGGACGTTTTATCAAAGGTCTTTTTTTTGTTTTATTTTTTCAAAATTTTAAAAAATTTTTTTTTTTTAACCA
>NW_023654156.1:0-4689 GCF_015228065.2 Penaeus monodon
TTATATATAAATTTTATATAATATAAAATATATAAAATTATAATTAAATATATTTTAAAGTATGTATAATATATATTTTATTTTAAAGTTTGATATATTTTATATATTTTGTGTATTTTTAAATATATAAAAGGGATTTTTATATAAAATATATATAAAATTTTAAAATATATATATATATATAATATAAAATATATAATAATATATAAAATAAAATTTTGCAGTATATAGTTGTATATGTAGAGGATGTCATATAAGTTACATCGTTCAACCGTGAAAAAAAAAGGGAATCATTCCCCCCCCCCCGAAAAAGAAAATTCTTCCCCGAGTTTGTATTTAGAGCGGGGACGCGGTTTGGATAAAGGCGAAAAAGAAAAAAAAAAAACGTCGTCACGTTTTATGTTACTTCCCAAATACAGTTATCCTTATCCTTATAGTCTTTAATGATTAATCAGAAAATTTGTTTTAAAATTTTTTTCCCCTGTCTGTCTTTTGACTATCCTCTTCTTCTCCTCTCTCCTCTTTTCCTTTTTTCCCCTTTCTCTCCCCTCTTCTCTCTCCTTCCTCTCCTTCTCTCCTCTCGCTCTCTCCTTAAATTTCCTTTCCCCCCTTTTTTTCCCCCCCGGCCAAGCTTTGATCAGTAGTAACCGGGCTAGCATTAGAGCCTTAATTGAAGCTAAGTGAATGCACTTTCTGTTTCAAAAAACGTAAAAATTTGGGGCACTAATTAGAATTGGGGATATGAGAAGCCCAAAGAGAAACAGCTCTTGATTTTCGGAATGCCCTTGGACCTTGCCGACTCTGCTCTCCTTTCCCCAACCCCCAAAGGGGACCTCCTGCGGCGCCCCCCAGGGCTTTTGGGTTTAAAACGAAAATTTAAATAGCGCTCTTTTTTTTAAAACAGCAGTTTTGATAGTAATCCGGATACTGTATATGGTTATATCACCTTTTACTTAATTATATTAAATCTCTTATCATCATTGTAAGTTTCATAAATGGTTGTTTATTACTCTAATAATAACTCCCAAAATTTTATTGTAAATTTCCCAAATATTATTATTATCATTTACCATTGTTACAATATCATTATCATTATTACAGTATCGTTATCATATAATATATTATTATAAATTATGATCTACATCCTTTCATGGGGAAAAAATATTTGATATTATTATTTTAAACCTGATTATTATATTATCATCATCAAACATCATTTCATCATCATCATCACATCACATAATCAAAAATCATAAACATAAAGCACCTATCAGTATCATCAATCCCAATCAAAATCATTCATTTCATCCTTTATCTTAAACATCATCATTATTTACCCCTTGCCCCCTCAAATCATCACATCATCATCATCATCACCCTCATCCTCATCATTCATCTTTTTCTCTAACCTTTATTTATAAACCCATCGCCACATATCACCATAAACATCATTAAACACATCATCATCATCATTTCATTTTCCCCATCATCATCAACAACCCCTCCATATCATCATTATTAATTTTTATTACCCCGCATCATCATCCTTTATTATCTCATATATTACAATTCTTACTTTTACAATCTTATTTTTATTGTAGTAGTAGATATTAAAAAAAAGTTAATGTCAATATTTTAATTATTATTTAAAATTTATTGGTTTTTACAACATCATTTGGGATTTGGTATCAAAAATTGTTTTTATCAAATATTTACCACTATCATTTTAAATTGTGTTATCATTTTATAATTTTTTTATTAAATTTTTCGATGTATATTTTTTATGTTATCACTATTTTTGTATCCTTTTGTAAAATTTTTAAAAAAGTTTAAACATTTATAATTTTACTAAAAAAAGTTCATTTTTTCCTTTTTTATCAATTAACTTTTATCAAAGTATTGTTATTTTTTTCTATCCCTTATTGTTTTCATTTTTTATTATCATCATAAATTACATTATCATTTCCATTTATTATTCCGGGGACATTATTTTTATTATTATTTAAAAACCATTATAAAATTTTTATTTTTATTATCTTAATCGCAAGTATTAAATTATTTTAAAGTTAAAACACCAAAAAATATTAAAATTATATTATAAAAATTTTAAAAATATATATATATAAAATAATATTATTATATTAATATTTTATATATACATTTTTATAATTTTAATTTCCCCTCGCACACACAGACACCAAACCCCACACAAACACACACACACACCAAAACACGCACACACACACCCCAAAAACCCCCACACACCCCACCACACCCCCACACCCCACACACACACACAAAACCCCCCAAACACAAACACACACACACACCCCACACACACACCAAAACACCCACACACCCAAAAACACACACACACAAAAAACTATAATGTGGGGTGTGTGGGGTGTGTGGTTTTTGTGGTGTGTGTGTGTGTGTTGGGGTGTGTGTATGATGTGTGTTTTTATGTGTGTGTGTGGGATGTGGGTGGTGGGTGGGGTGTTGTGGGGTGTGGGTGTGTGGGGTTTTGGGTTTTTGGGATGTGTGTGTGTGGTTTTAAAATCTGTGTTTTATATATATATATATATATATAATGTTTAAAAATATATATATATTGGGTGTTGTGTGTGTGTGTGTGTGTGTGTGTGTGTGTGTGGTTTTGGGTGTTTTGTGGGGTTGTGTATGTGTGTGTGTGGCGTGGTGTATAACCCCCCCCAACACACACGTTTAAAAACCAACACACCCACACACACACACACGAAACACCAAACACACACACAAACACACAAAAAACACACCCCACCCAACACACACACACACAAAAAAACCCCACACAACCAAAAAACCCACACACAAACACACAAAACACCCAAAAAACCCCCAAAACACCACTTATATTTAATTTTTAAAATAAAAATAATATATATATATATATAAATATGTGGGGGTGTGTGTGTGTTTTTTTGGGGGTGTGGGTGTGGGTGTGTGTGTGTGTGTGGTATGTTGTTTGGGATGTGTGTGTGTTTTTTTGTGTGCGTGTTTTTTGGGGGGTGGTGTGGGTGTGTGCGTGGTTTTGGTGTATGGTGTAGTGTGTGTGTGGTGTAATATTTTGGTATGTTTATATATAAAATATATAATATTATATATATATATATATTTTATTGTGTGTGTGTGTGTGGGGTGTGTGTGTGGGTGTGGGTTTTTTGTGGTGTGTGTGTGTGGGGTTTTTGGTTTTGTGGGTGTGTGTATAACCCCCCCTCACCCCAAGTACAACCAAACACACAACACACACACACGCACACACCAATACACACACACACCACACACACACACACACAAAACACACACACACACACAACCAAAACCCTACACAAACACACACACAAAACACACACACACACTACACACACACACACACACACACCAACACATTTTATTTATATATTATAAATATATAATATTATATAATATATATATAAATAATTTATATTATATGTATGTATAATACATATGAATTTTATATGTGTGGTGTGTGTGTGTGTGTGGTGTGATTAAAATTTTATTATATTATATATATATATTATTAAAAATTATATATAATATATATAGGGTTTTGGTGTGGTGTGTGTGTGTGGGGTGTGTGTGTGTTTTTGGTTTGTGTGTGTGTGTGTGTGTTTGTGTGTTTGGGGGTTTTTGTGTGTGTGTTTTGTGTGTGTTGTGTGTGTGTTGTGTGTTGTGTTGTGTGTTGGTGTGCGGTGTGGGTGTGGTGTGTGTGTTGGTTTGGGGCGGGGTTAGGGGGGGGGGTGGTATCACACACCCCCACACACATAACAAAACACACACACACCCACACACACACACACACCCACACACACACACAAAACACACCAAAAACAATTAAATATAAATTTAAAATTATATAAATAGATATAATAATAAAATACAGATAACACCCACAACACACACTACATACATATATACAAAAATATATAATAATATATAATTGGGGAAAAATAAATATAATTGATATAATATTCATATACATATATAAATATTTTATATAAATAAATAAAATTTTATATTTTATATAATAATATATTTTATATTATATTTTGATATATATATTATATATATATTATATATATATAAATATATATATAATTTTTATATATTATATATATAATTATATATTATTAGGGGTTCAATGCCTTCACAAACAGGGAGAGGAGACAGGAGCTCGCTATGGCTGGAACATATTTGTATATGGCCCAACAAGTAATACACAGGCTGTCAAGGCTGACTTTTCTGAAGAAAGGCGACTCCCATCAAAGACTGAAGCGGAATCGGGGTGGGATGAAATTTTTTGTGATTAATGGAAAACCCCACAGCGATTCATAGTTTGAAAGCAGACTAGGTGGGGGAGGTTTTTTTCCTATTCACCCACATTGGGCGCTCTTTCAAAACAAGAGGATGACGTGGGGAAAGGCCCCCTAAGGGGGGGCCATCAATATAGATACCCAAAGGGAAAATATGGGGCCTTAATAGAGCAGATCGGTTGATCGACGAATCTCGGCGATAGTTGCTTTCAATGGGGGCAAAGGATCCCCTGCTACTATTGAGCGATCACCTTAAATTTCCCCGGTATTCTGCCAAAAAAAAAATGGGAGAGTTGCAAAAACATACCCCAAAAAT